>NW_006239090.1:646535-648079 GCF_000226075.1 Solanum tuberosum | reverse complement strand
TATTTACATATATACATAGATAAGAGACTCAATTTTAACTGACTGTCTGTCTGTCTATGAAGCCTCTAAAATACTGAGATGGATGTTGGGACAGACCCCGCAACATCCTAATAACACAAAACTAAAAGAAACAAAATATCTGAGTCCTCCGGAAAGCAAGGAGACTCATCACTGACTCTGGAGTGCTCAGCTGGATCAACGGCGTACAGGAGGCTGATCCGGTGTACCTGTGTCTGCATCGTCATAAGATGCAGGCCAACTGGCATCAGTACATTGAATGTACGAGTATGCGAGCTGGAAAGCTAAACCACAACTTAAGCTTGAAAAGAGTACAAGAGAACACTTACCTTGGCTCTGTTCAACTCATGAATAACTGAACTCAATATATAAAGCAATAAGACACATGCAATATATAAAGCTTGTAAAACTCTTAAAACATGACGTAAAAATCATATTTATAATATCATAAAAATACCATGCTTCCTCTCAAAGTTTACTTGTGCAATGCATGAATGAAGTCCCACAACCCCATCCACACTAAGCAGAACTCCTCGTGGAACCAAGCTCTTTCTACTGTGGGAGCTTCTCTAACCGACAACCACCACTATGAATCTGAGTGATGATACAACATTTTACCTCACGTTGCTCGAGGATCATCCTATATCTTGCCGTGATATAGGAAGCTAACTTTACTAAGTGGATCCACTAGCTTAACTTTACAGGTTCATCTAAAAAGTATGACCCGTTAACTCCCATGTTGGCTACATGGTTCTTATGGAGAGTTGAGTTTAATATGAACTCGCGTCCCCAAATCGGTGCTCGATACTACTCCCAAAATACTTTAGCTCATAAGTGTTTTAAACACATCTTTCTTTAAGTGAGATAATTACTCAAAATCTAGCCCAAAGGCTCACTTGGAAACGATGTTCCTTTTTCTTGAAAACTAGCCCTAAGGCTCTTTTGGAATCATAATTCCTTTCTTATTCCAATGTAAAAACATTTAGAAACTTCTTTGGGAATACATAGTTCCCTAATAGCTTTTGAGAAATGAACTCAACGTTAAACTCTTGACTTATCTTGAGTCTTGAGACTCTTTACTTAGCTTGAAACTATAAGCTCTTTGCTTGAGTTGAAACTTGAGTCTAAAAATGAAGTTAAAACGTTCAATGAAGACTCTTAGAAAAACTTTGGAAGACTTGCTTGAACTTACTTCTTAACCTAACTTGACTTGACTCTAGCTTCTCTTTAACTTGATACTAACTTGCCTTGAATTGAACTATGGATTCAAGGTATATGATCACACGTATTTAGATGAGTTCGGGATGTTTAGAAACACTTTGGGGTGTGGGAAACAACTAGGGAACATAGATATAACACCTAGGAACATGCATGAGAAAGCATGGAAGAATGAGGGAAACTTGGCGTCCTTGGCGTTGTGCAAGGCGCGGAGTGCCAGCCCTTGAAATTCAGAGGGCACCTGCTGGCGCTCTGAGTGGCGCGCCGCCCCAAGGGCTGGGCTTCAGAGCCCCTCTTGGGGCGCGACG
>NW_006239090.1:626821-646374 GCF_000226075.1 Solanum tuberosum | reverse complement strand
TCAACAACAACAACTAACAACTTCAACAACAAACCCAATCTTTCCTCAAATCATAAAATGAGCTTGGTGTGTGGGGGAAAGGATCAACCCACACAAATAACTCACATACCTTGATAGGGATCACCCCCGACGATATCCACGAGGGAAACTTGCTTGATCTCCTCTTTTCCCCTTCTTCTCTTCTTCTCTTCTTCTTCTCTTCTTCTTCTCTCAAGCCCTAGCTTTTTTTCTCTTTAAAATGGGACCAAATGATCCAAATATCAGCCTAACACAACAATATAATCCCAAAAGAAATGGCTAGGGAAAAGACCAAAATTCCCTTAAATTTTCCGGACAGATTTCCCTTCCAACTTCCCAACTTCTAAAGGGCATAACTCGCTCATACAAACTCGGAAGTGAGCAAACTCGGTGGCGTTGGAAATATCGTTCCACAAGCTTCACAACCATAGCTGTAAATACTCCTAACTCATCCTGAGCTGGAAGTTATGACTGCCCAAAGTTGGCCAAAAACTTACCTTTTCCATACTTAGCCAAAATTTTCCAGATTATCAAATCCTTTCCAAAAAATTGAAAATTTTCAAATTTCAAGCCTCTTCTTAGCTATTTCAAATTTTCGGATGTTACAACTTTGATGGAACGTCTTGCTCAATCATAGGAAGCTTACTGGGGTTGTTTCAAGACTTGGGTTATATGAGGCCTTTCTATGAACCGTAGAAGTTTCTATTAGCCATAGTCTGGTCCCTGAAACTTAGACCTGAGAACACTTTTTCAGAGCATGGTTCTACGAACCCACCTATGGTTTGTAGATACTTCTACGAGCAGAAGATTTCTTCTGTGGCACTAGTCTAAAAAAAATTCTAGGTCTGATTTGAGTTGGAATTTTTTGGGTGTTACATCTATAATATCATCTCTAATGTGCTTTTCTTTTATTAAACTCAAGAAGTTGTTACACGAGATTGTCTCTACTTTGCAGAATGCTTTTGTGGAGGGTAGACAGTTTCTAGATGTAGTGTTGGTGGCAAATGAAGTGGTAGATTTAGGGAGAAAGAAAGGAGTGTCAGGTGTGTTGTGCAAACTTGATTTTAAAAAGGCATGTGATCATGTGAATTGGAAAGTCCTAGAAAACATTATGCTTCAAATGGAATTTGGGGAGACTAGGTGGAAATAAATTTATTTTTGCATCGCCTCATAGAAAGTTTTTTATGTTTGTGAATAGTGATCACTCCCTGCTTTCTCCCTAAATCCACCACTTCATTTTCCACTAGCACTACATCTAGAATCTATTTGGCCTCCACAAAAGTATTTTACGAAGTACATACAGTCTCTTCTAACAATTTCCAAAGTTTAATAGAAAGCAGCTTAGATATGATATTATAGATTCTTCCCACCAGACTAATAGGTGTATATTCCTTCATACTTCTAAATCTATCCTTTTTAGTAATGATGACGGTTGACATCCCTATTTTATTCAAATAAGGCACAACATCACGGTGAGTGAAAAAATGATAATCAATTAATTCAATAAAAATAAAAAAGAATTCAAAGAAAAAGAACCCTAAACCCAGTCAATTCAAGAGTCGCCACCTTATTTTAGGATAATTAAGAAACCAATTAATTAATTAAAAAAAATATCTATGAAATCAATTGATTCTAGATAAGAGTTCAAGTGATCTCAAAGGAAAGGTATTAAGCACCCTTCAAAATCCACAAATGTAGGTCCCGGCTGAACTCATTTTTTTAAAATTGAGAAGATAAAATAATGTAAAAATATAATAAATATGTAATATACACAAATAATAAAGTAAAATAATAATATAAGAAATGACCTAATGTTTATCTATCAAAAAGTATTATTCGAACTTCATTCGTATAGCTTACTTGGAAATCAACTTTGGGTACCCAAAAACATACTTAATAAAAGTGTTAGTAATAGATTAATATGAATCAAAATAAATGAAATATATAATAACTTAAATTAAAACCCATCTTATATACATGGGAGGCCTTGAAAATCGACGGTAATCTCTTCATCTGTCAATTTTAACATAAAAAGTAAATGAACTTATACTAAATTTTCCATGTTTTAAAATGGAGAGGCCTCAAAAATCGACGGAGAGATATTTTCATTGGCCAACTTTAACTATCTCTATTTAATATAAATTACAATAGCAATAACCAAGACTATTTTAAGAAAAAATATAATGGAAACAACGATCAATAATTAATGAGCCACTAATAGAATCAAAACAATAATTAAACTATTTGAGAATAAAAACATTAAACCATAATCATAAAAACAAAGACTAGACCAAAGGAAACAATACCAATAGTACCTTAGCATAATCAAGAAAAACAAAAAAAAAATACTAGAAATGATTTTTTAAAAACAAAAGGACGATAAAAACACTGAACATAGCAGTAAACAAAAGTTTTAACTAGGATAAAAAACACAAAAAAATAAATCAACTAATATATTAACACAATTCAACAAAACCATGAACGATTAACATTCGAAATTAGTTTAAATCAAAACAAAATGCTTAAAATAACAATGGAGAAAACTTCACTGGAAAAGAAACCAAAAGTCAAATAATAACAACAAAAATATAGTAACAACAACATGTAAAACATAAATTGATTCGTACAAAAAAATAAAATGGAGAAGAGAACTGTCTCACTGTCGAAGTCTCACCGGATTTATCTTCGCGACGGCTAATTGTTGTCCACCGGAGTTAGAAACATCACGGCACTTCGGTTTTTGTTCAACAGAGTTGGAGCCACGCCGGAGATGGAGTTCATAGCTTTGAGCTCCTTGTTTGGTGGAGCTTTGAGCTCACTGATAACCTGGAAAAAAAAATCAAAAAGGGGTGAAGGGGAAAGGACTAGCGGTCGTTGGGTCTTGAAGCTTCGTGGAGATGGCATTGTTGTTATTGGTTGTTGTTTTGTAACTAGAATAGTTGGGGTTTTGGTCTGGTTTTTTCTGAGAAGAAGAGTGTGGAGGTAGTGAGGTGGGCTGGAGGAGATCTGGTGGTTCGGTGGCGGAAATGGAAGGGAAAAGTGAAGTGTTAGGGTTTAAGGAGGCGTGGTGGTGGCGGTTGGAAAAATTGAAAATGAGGGAGGAAAGCTTTTTTAGGGTTTTTGTCAACTTAGGAAAATTGTAAGTATCCACCACCACCTTTATTTTTGGACAAAGTAAGGACTTAAATAGGAAATTTAAAAAACCACTTTTGTACAATACAATGGGCTCAAAAATGTGTGCTCAAAACCATTGGTTAATAAAAAAAAATATATGTGTTTCAATATATTTCTAAATTGTGCTAAAAATATTTAAATAAATATAAACAAATGTAATGAATGTAATTAATGGATTGTGCTAAAAACAATAATGTACAATATTTTAGCATTTTCACAAACAAGGATAATTATTGATAAATCACATTAAAATTGAAAAACATGCATTTTGAACTATTTAACAAATAAAATATTTTAAAATACTAACTTTGAAAATATCAAGCCAAAATTTGATATCAACAATGACAATGAATGCAACATTCTTACTGTTCTCTAATTCACCTCTTTCATGAAACTCAACAATAGTATACATCACTTGGTTTTAACTGTATTCCATCAATGTTGATAAAAAAATAAAAGATAAATCGTTGAGTCCTGAAGCTTTGTCACATGTGGAAAACTCCACCTCCTCGATTGTCCTTTCTAGAAACTCACACTTTTCCCTCCAAATTGGTTGAACCCTAATACCCTCAAATTAGGCTTATTCACCTTGCTTCCTCTTTCAAAAGATGGTCATACAAATCAACAACTCCCCCATCTACTTCCTCCTTCTCCACATGGCTCACCCCATTTACCGCCTTCGGCTCTATATAGTTCCTTCTCCTACTTGCGACCTTATTTAAGGATAATTAGGAAACAAAAACTACTCTAGATTAAAATAGTGAATTTTTTAATAGAAGAGCAGAGTTTTGTGGACTTTTTTTAGCAAATAAGTAGGACCAAACATGGATAAAAAGTTGATATTGTCATTAAATAATTGTAAAAAAAAAAAAAAAGAATATACCATTCTTTTAGGATTTAACTGAAAAAAGAAAAATGTGTCCCAATTTTTTATGTAAAATAATTTTTGGGTGTTTTGGGGTGTGGGTGGGGGTTAGGGTGGGCAAATTTTTTGGTTATTTTCGAGTTTTTGGAGGGGTGGGGTGGGGGTAAGGTGGGCAATTTTATTTTTATTTTGATTTTTGATTTATTTTTTTTTGGGTGGGGTGAGGGAGAGGTGGGGGTACAAGTAAAAAAAATATTTTTCTTTTTTTGTATTAAAAATTATTTTTAAAAAATAAATAATATAGAGGTGGGGTGGAGTGAGGTATTAACAATTTAGTTTTGATTTAATATTTTTTTACTTTAGAAAATTAAAGTGGGTTACAATCATTTTATCCAAACCATATTTGACCAAATCCATATTTACTCATATTTTATTGGGTGGATTGTGATCCAATCCATTTTAACTCAATTCATATTCAATCCATCCAAATCAGATTCAATTCATCCAAATCAGATTCAATCCACTCATTTGTCACCTAGTAACAAGTACACTAAAATGCAATCTGATACCTTCTTCCCTTGGTCTAGGAGGTGGGTTATGTAGGCGACAATTATTCATAGGTTGCTCTATCAAACCAAATAACCGATTAGTAGTATGCCTAAAATTTTCATAAGACCTTCTCCCTCTTGGAAACTGGCTAATCTAAAGGAGCAAGGCAAAGGAGAAAGGAGTTGCCCCCATTCTCTGGTAACCCTCCGCCACATATGTAGAAAAAGAAGGAGTAGAGAAGCAAGAACAACCATTTTACTTTGGCATATGAGATGGTTGTCCAGTCAGAAAGGCAACCTCACTTATTCTTGCCTTAATCATGGGAGGTAAGACAAGAAATGTGTTGAGGCCCAACGAGTTGTTGACTATCTTATAAATAAGAAGATAAGGCATTAACAGACTGACTTAAAAGGACCCCTTTGTTCTATCTAACTTGGTGTGCGCTCCTTCCAGCCTTGCGAGAACATATCCAGACACGCGTGCTACTCATATCGGTACTAGAAGCCCCTGGAAGACTATGAGTCTGACCTTCTGCGCGCGAGCCGAATGACGTAGGTGCACAAGAGTACTTCGCACCACAACCATCTCCTTTTACAGGTTTTGGAACCAAAAAACGGGGGGATACCGCATTGGGCCGAAGACAATCCAAAAGGCGAAGGCTCACCCAGCTGAAGGAAGGGGGTGAGATAGGCGAGCATACCTACTCGAATGAAGGACAAGAAGGGGGTTGAGGTGCTTCTATACAATCTCTAATA
This sequence comes from Solanum tuberosum, assembly GCF_000226075.1. Classification (NCBI taxonomy): domain Eukaryota; kingdom Viridiplantae; phylum Streptophyta; class Magnoliopsida; order Solanales; family Solanaceae; genus Solanum; species Solanum tuberosum. Next base: position 641,013 of record NW_006239090.1, on the reverse strand, counting down.
TGATTCTTACCCCTATATATGTGGAAATTCTGCTAAAGACCTCCTCTCCTTACAATCAAGTGGCTTTCAACTCCTTTATTAAACCCTCCCCTTTTAATAATAAGAAGGTAAGCATCAAAGCCCAGAAAACCTAACCTATACAAAGTTTTGGATATAGCACGTCGCCCTTTTTTTTTACTATATGAAATCAACACTTTGACACATAAGATTCCGTAACGAGTAGATACTTCTCAAAGTAGCCTTGTAGTCTTGCTTGTTCATCCTCAGGGAACTGAACTCCCTTGAGATACGAAAACTCCTGCAGGTCCCTCCATTCCCTCCGCCTTACATGGACTTAAAAGAGTACCTAAGGTAGATTAGTGATTTATTGTTTTTTTTAAAAAAAGATTTTCTTTACTGTAGCTTTTAGACAGCTAACAGCTAAGTCACTAATCATACAACTAATAAAATAAAGTCGGTCACTATTGAGACAACTCATAAAAGTCATTTCAGGTTCAAGGGCTGCTACTTTAACTGTCAAAGGAGCGGGGCAACTCGAGTTAGACAAGAGGCAGTGATGTAATTTCAAAGATGCTCGACCCGACCCAAGAACCAGACAGAAGACAGGCCCCACTATGATACCTCGTGCAAGTTATAGTTAATGACCCGAAAGAAGTCACTAGCTTCGCTATCAAGCGTGCCTTAGCCTTAGTTTACAAGGAAGCTTTCGATCAGTTTCGGGTCAAATAGGAAGAACTAGAAGATTCCACCTCTGAAAAGTGCCTACACCTAATGGCTTAAGCCGTTGTTCTCATTTCCTCGCTGACCCATCATGCAAAAGGTATGACCTTATACATGTTTTCATGGCTGATTTCTTTAGCACCGCACGTCTTTGTAACTACTGTAATTTGTATACTCAAGTACTCTATATTATAATAATATAACTTGTTGTGATGAATGATGATATTTACAAAAACTATAAAATAACGAGTCACTTTTTCAAAGTTGGGCATTTGGTCTAGTGGTATGATTCTCGCTTTGGGTGCGAGAGGTCCCGAGTTCGATTCTCGGAATGCCCCAAAACAATTTTTTGGGTTCTCACATGTGTGATGAATCTCATTAATTTTGTCACAATGTCATTATAAATAAATAAATAAAATTAAAAGGTATGATTACGTAAACTCATCTCATTAATAATGTCATCATCATAATTATAAAAAGAAATAAATTAAAAGGAATGATTGCAACAAAAGGAACTGATTTACACAAGGTGAATATTCTCAACTACTATTTACAGTTTTGTATTTATTTTCTACTTGATAATCAGCAATTGTGTTATACAATAAAAGGAGATTATTTAGACTATAACAAAGAAAGAAAAAGAGAGAGAGTAGTAACTATGTTTTGCTTCTATATTGTGTTATTATATTTCACATAGAATGAAAGGCTTTATAAGCCTCCAAATTGGAAGTAGTATACTTGCTACTATGATATACTTGGTCATCAAGATGAGTGGGCACCATCCACATGTATATCCAATTCTTTGCTTTACAACACTCTCCCTTGAATTTTTATGGGGGAAAAAATTCTAGTGGAAGAACAAATATGTATGGTTTTACTTAATACTCGTTGCTTGCTGTTTCATTAGAAATTGTTTTAAAGAAGCTATTTGTAAGCTGATTGTAGGAACCTACTAGCAGAGTTCCTTGTAAGTTGCTTATAAGAACATGCTTATGTAAGTTGCTTATAAGAACCGGCTCGTGGAGCTGCTTATAAGTTGCTTATATGAACATGCTTGTGGAGATGCTTGTAAGTTGCTTATATACACCAGCTTACGGAGGTGTTTGTAAGTTGTCTTCTTGATTTCAAGTTCATCTATAAAATTTTGTAATGGACATTCACAATATGATGTATTTACTACTCATTGGAGTTCATCAATAGATAATGTGCCTCGTTAAAATTCTTACTAGGAAAAATCTTGTTAAAAAGAAAAGAATACACATATCTAGTAATATGCATGGAGAGTTGCCTCATTAAAAAAATTCGCCTAATTATCAGAATAAAGGATCACTGCAACTGATATTTGTATGTTAGCTCTATTTAAAATATTAAAATCAACTATGAAAATAAACAATAATATTTTCCCACTACAAAATCTGGGGGAAAATGAAGACTTTCCATATATAATAGAGTTAGTGATTACTCTGACGGTGTATGAAGCTGATTGTTTACATGATTTGAAGAAATAAAATACCTAAATCAATTTAGTGATGATGAAAATGAAGATGATCCTTACCTGATTGTATTTTACAATGTTTGTGCATATTACTTAAACTCAAAAACATTTATATACAATATATTAATATCAGAGATTTGAACTTGCATTTTGGATTTGAATCGAACCTTAAAATAAATTTGTACTTTGAATTATTTATATATATTAAAATTCAGTTTTGTTTGAATTTAAAAAACTTTTGAGATATGTCTCCTTCGAAAAGATCTCATATATATTTGTTCTATAAATAGCAATGTTTTTCCTGCGAAGTAACAAAAATCTGCAAGTATATGTTTGACTTATTATATCATGAAGAAGATTGTTAGTATTTTCCCAAATCTCGTAAAGAATTTCCTACTCAAACTAATAAATTTCAATTGACGAACTTCATTCATTTTTAATTAAGTAAAAAAGCATGAATATCACAAGGTTTCATGTTATTTGGTGAGCCAACTTGCATATAATGAGCTGCAGAATAAAACACACACAAGATTAATCAAGAAGGTGTTGCATTAATTATAATGTAGAAATTAGAGAAATCCAATAATCCAGATTTCAGGACTCAATATGTTTTTTTTTTTTAAATGCACCAGGTTGATTGTTGTGTAAGAGCCTGTTTGGAAAGCCACAATGTAATCGAGATTTAGTGTAGTTGAGTGTAATTACATTCTTTGATATGTTTGGAAGACCAATTAATTATTTGGTAAGAAAGAAATTGGGTGTAATTTAAAGGTAGTAATTACACTCCTCAATTCCCAAGCAGGGTTAGGAATTGAGTGTAATTACATGAAACTTTTTAAAATTCTTTCTTCATTTTATTTATAGTTGTATTTTTCGTTTTAATATATTTTTTATTTCTATTATATTTTTAGAAAAAATATTTCTGTTATTCTAACATTTTCTAATTTTAAAAATTATTTTGTTATTATATTTCATTTCCTTTTCATTCTTAACTTTTTTTTCATGTGATTCCATTCAATTTTTCGTATTATCAATTTATTTATTTATTCTATTTTTTTCATTAGCATAATTTGTTAGTATTATAAATTTTAAATTAAGGTAGACTTCATTGTTGACTAAGGTTATAGACTTACGTTTTTCTTTTCTTTTAAATCATATTTACGTATGTTATGTTGAAATTTGACATAAGAGTATTATGTTAAATATTTTGTTTTGAATTTAGAACTTATGTTATATTTTTGGTTTCATTTGTTTAGTAGTATTGACTTGATATTTCACATTGCAAGTCAATTATTTTTTAGTTAGACTTGGCATATTATCTTTTTGTCAAATGTTTAATAATTTTATGACATTATATTTTTGAGAAAAGACATAAAGTGACACCTGAAATTGTCTCGAATTTTTAAAAAGACACCTTAATTATGCAAGCGTTTTATTACCCCACAAAAGTATTAAATATCTTTGTAAATAGACCATTTTGATCAATTTTCTCCCTATGTTTGTGAACACGCTGATGACGGCGCTTGAATGTATCACTTTACTTCCAAAACCCAAGTATAAAGTGACACGTTTCAGTTATTTTGTCCATTAATTCATTCATTCATTTTTAAATGCACCATCTTACCCAAAATTTCAAGAGAGCCTTTGGTTGAAGGTTTTAACAGGAAAAAAAAAACAACACTCTCCCTCTGGTGAAATCGGCTCAAAAAGATAAGAATTTGATTTAATTTTTAATCCAAAAAATTAATTTGAAGTCATTTGATAACAAAGTTGGAGAAGCAGTAATAGGAGAAGAAGAACCAGTTGGGTAGCTATGGTAACAGTGAAAAGTTGTTCCACTGAGGGAGAAAGGGAAAGAGCCGCCATTGTTGTATATTGCAAGAGCAATAGCTAGAGATTTTTTAGTCAATTTAATCGATCTAAGGAGTAAAATTGTGAAGTGTGGGTTGATGAATTTGAGTTAGAATTTTGTGGGTTGAGGAATTTGAGTTAGAATTTTGTGGGTTGTTGATTAAAAATTGGAACTTTGAACGAAAATTTTGTGGGTTTTTCTATTTTTAAGTATTACCAAGAATTTTTGTTTTTGAAACAATTCGGATAAGTTAATTTGCTATTTTAAATTAAATTTATTAATTAAAAGGGGTGAGAATCACACACTTGTTCATAGATGAGAAAATGGTTCAAAATGCTCTGTTTATAAAGGTATTTAATACTTTTGTGGGGTAATAGGACATCCGCATAGTTAATGTGTCTTTTTGAAAATTTGGGACAACTTCAAGTGTCACTTTATGTCTTTTCTCTTACAATATTAACATTTTTGTTAAACATGCATTTCATAATGTTCATAGAAATCTTGTACTTTCAGTTTTATGATTAATCTAATTAAAATATACTAATTTGAAAAATATAAATTAATTACTTTTATAATATTAATCAAAACATATGTTTATTAACTAATATATTTTCAAGAGACAATATATATCCTAAATATTTAATTTCATTTCATTTATAAAGGCCCATATTTGTCCAATAAATTTTTAAACTTTTAGATAATTAATTTTTATTTTCGAAATTTAATATAACCTTAAGATTGCACTTGTGCAACCAAACAATATACCTGTAATTACATTGTTACAAACAAACATAATTACTATACAGTGTAATTACTAAACTGATAATTACCATCCTAGTAATTACACCAATTTCAATTACCAACTCACTTTCCAAATGAATAAAAGAGAAGTGAAACTTGAGGACAAGAAATGAGTTGTATGAGGACTAAATAAAGTATAGATATGATACGATAGACAACTGGGCATTTGGTCTAGTGGTATGATTCTCGCTTTGGGTGCGAGAGGTCCCGAGTTCGATTCTCGGAATGCCCCTTTTTTCCAATTAAAAGAAGAATATTATATCCACATGATGGGACAAATCATTATGTTTGTTATTTATTTATCGTTTTTTTTTCTTTTATATTATATATATAATGGTGGTTCAACCAAGACTGAAATATTTGAAAAGAAATCATTTTACTGTTTTGCCTCACCTGAAAATTGAACCTAAAACCATATTTCATTAGCCACATTAATGCCATTGATTTTCGAGCAAAAGGAGATTGTAATAAACAATACTCCCTATGTCCCATTTTATATGAGGTACTTTGACTCGGCACGAAGTTTAAGAAAGGAAGGAAGACTTTTAAAACTTGTGGTCCAAAATATGATAGAAATTTGTGTGGCTGTAAATCATTTCATTAAGGGTAAAATAGATATTTTATAGCTAAATTGTTACTTAAAATAAAAATGTGTCATTCTTTTTGGGACTGACTAAAAAGGAAAGTAAGTCATATAAATTGGGACAGAGGGAGTATTATTTTAAAGAAATTATCCATCTAAAGGAATACCTATTTAATATGTTAACTTCCGCAGATAGTTATATTTACGTACCATTAGTGCCAAAATATTAGTATAAATGTGGTAGGTTTGAGGCTTTGAGCAAACATGTAACTTTACCTGTCAGTATTAGAAGAGCTCAATAAAATTTATAGATATAATCAAATGATATTTTTTTTTTAAAATATTAAATGGTGGGGAATTGGAGTTTAGTTATTCTTTGTTAGCTCTTAAATTTTCATTTTATTTCAAATTCAAATGCAAATTAAGCTCCATGGATGTATTTTATGATTCAACAACAGCTAAAAACTCTACAACTAGCATATACCAGTATTTTATTAAAGTTAGCTAGGAATTTCATGGCCAAATAGAAAATAAAATATTGATGACACAAAGCAAATAAACAATACTGAACCTGTTCTGACAACTCAGAGATCTAGATAGCTATTAAATGACTTATCATAATGCAAAGGAAAAAAAAAGGCCAAACACATACACAGCCCCTCAAACTTGGCCCCATTTTTCATTTTGGCACTCCAACTTAGCCTTGTTCCATTTTAACCCTTGAACTCCATTTTTTCTGTTCCATTTTAACACAAAATACTTATTTTTATGATTTCTTTATTTTATATATATTCTTCAAATGCAACTTCTTATTTAAAATCGACACGTGTCAGTTAATTTTAGTAAAAAAAATTTAAAATTAACAAAAAAATAATTCTTTTTAAAAAATAATAATTTCTTTTTAAGAGTGTTATGTATTTTTGTGTGAAAAATAACCGACGAAATTGTGTTGGTTTTCTTTTTTAAAAATCACCGACAACCTAATAAAGTCAGTCGAGTTTTAACATTTTTTAGTAGTGTTATTAGCAATGAACAAGAGTCTTTTTTTAGTAGTGTTATTAACTAAGTCAGTCGAGTCTTTTTGAAGATAGGTTTTTTTATTCGTATTGATTTATATTAAAAATTAAAAGTGAGTATTTGCGTTAAATTTAGATAGCCTAGATGATAAGAAAAAATAAATAAGTAGTTTTATTTCATTTAATTGAATGTTTAAGAAAGAAAATCAAAGAACTTTCGTTAATTTATTTTCATGCAAAAATACAGAGAAATCTCAAAAAATAATATTATTGTTTGAAATTTTTTATGTTCGTTTGTGAATGTTTAATTTTTTTATGAAAATAAACAGGCACACGTCTATTTTTTAAAAATTTTTGTTAATTTAAAATTTTTTTAACTAAAATTAACTGACGCGTGTCGATTTAAAATAAGAAGTTGCATTTGAAGAATATATATAAAATAAAGAAATCATAAAAATAGTATTTTGTGTTAAAATGGAACAGAAAAAAAGGAGTTCAAGGGTTAAAATGGAACAAGGCTAAGTTGGAGTGCCAAAATGAAAAATGGGGCCAAGTTTGAGGGGCTGTGTATGTGTTTGGCCAAAAAAAAAATAAGCATGCTAGATATGGATCATAAACTAAAATGAATATATAAGAAGCAAATCTACTTCAACAACAGGGCATTTGGTCTAGTGGTATGATTCTCGCTTAGGGTGCGAGAGGTCCCGAGTTCAATTCTCGGAATGCCCCGTATCATGCCTCTGTGTTGCACGGATATTTTTAAATTAAGAATAATTTATTATGGTAAAGAAAGTTATAATAATAAACTCAATGTTATATGAAATTATATTTAAAAATATTTTCTCTATCTAAAATTGTTGTTTATATGCAATAATATTCAAAATTTACTGATGAATTCGTATACTTTTTTTTTCAAGAATTGATTTCTAAACTACTCATTAATTTAAGGCTAAGATTTTCAACTATCATATTATAGTTTGATTTTGTAATGAAACTTAAACAATTTAAGCTAAAAGTAGTTTAGTAGTTAAAAAACGAAGATAAAATGCATATTTAAGTATTCGTAGAAAGAAAATTATTTATTTATCTAGTAAAAACTGTAAGACTTAGTTTAAAATTTATACTGAAACTCAAATTAATACCCAAACATCATATGCAAGAAAAAATATTAAGTAATCTTTATATTTTCACACAGTAAAATGTGTATACATAATTTATTTATTAATTTATCATAAAATCTATTAATATTTTAAATAACCTTTATCTTAGTTTTATAAGTGCAATAAGCAATAATATTTTCTTCACTTTTACTTTTTGTATAAAATTTTGAATTTTACTTTTAATTTTTGAAATTTTCTAACGAACTTTAGTATTTTTGCATCTTCTTAAGTAATGACCCTTATTATTTTTTGTTATCGTTACATATAAAATAAGTGACTAAACAATCAATTTAGTGATATATTCTTAAAGAAAAGACATTCAAACTGTTATCTTTATGATATTTTAAAAAATAGGTTAGAGATAAAAGTTTCTGTAAAAATTAGTCCAACTTTTTTTATTAATATATTAAAATTGTCTATGAAGTACTGAATTATTTTTTTACTTTTCCAATCTTTGTAAAAACTAACCACACACATATGCTATTTGTTATTTTAATTAACTTAAAAATATTTTCTCATCTCCAATTGAAATAAAATAATTTTTAACCTTTTATGTTACAAATAAAAAAAAAGTTATGCACTTTATGTACTATAATAATAATAAATTCTCACAAAAATAAAAGTAAACTACAAATCTAATGACAATAGATTTTATGTCGATAATTTTATTTGTCTTTTCTTAAAGTATTTATAGTTATTTCACATGACCTCACACATATTAAGTGAAACTAAAGAGCACTCTATTCTAATTGATTCCTAGCATCAATTTATTTAAAAATCTTGTTAATCAAGTAATATTAGAATTTTTAAAGATAATTTTATTCAATAGCTACATCAAATAAAGACATTTATCATTGAAATTCATAAATAACTTAGTAAATTAGACTTTTCATGTACTCTCATTTTTCTTTCATTTTTAGCATATAAATCTCTAGTTGGGGGAGTTGTAATCATTTCAAAAATTATTTAATATTAACAAAATACACCCAAACAGATATCTTGATGAAATTTCAAAAAATAGCTTAGAAATAGAAATTTTGGTAAAAGCTAATTCATTTTCTATTAATTTCTTAAAATTGTTTATTAAGTGTTGGATTGTTTCTTTTACCTTTCCAATCTTCAAGAAAAAAAATTACAATATTATAATAACCCAATTTGAAGATGTAATATGATATTATAATAAACCAATTTGAAGATGTAATGAAGATTAATATATTTTAAATGAGCGTGACACTTATCACATTACTATTTGCTAAAAATTTACATTATAGAAAGTGTGAAGTTATAACCATCTTCAAAACTGTATATTTTAAATCTTCATCTTTTAATTAATCTTATATATATTTTATAAATAAATTTTAAATCATTTTCTATTAATTTCTTAAAAATGTCTATTAAGTGTTGGGTTGTTTCTTTTACCTTTCCAATCTTTAGGAAAAAAAATTATGATATTATAATAACTCAATTTGAAGATGTAATGAGGATTAATATATTTTAAATGAGCGTGACACTTATCACATTACTATTTGCTAAAAATATACATTATAGAAAGTGTGAAGTTATAACCATCTTCAAAACTGTAAATTTTAAATCTTCATCTTTTAATTAATCTTTTATGTTTTATAACTAAATTAAAGAAAGTCAACATTGCACATACAAAAAGGCCATATATATAATAAAAATAAAAATAAACTAACCGCACACATATAACTTTTGTTATTTTAATTAACTAAAAAAACTACCTCATCACCAATTCAAATAAACATATTTTTTTATCTTTTTTATATTATACGGATAAAAGAAGCAGTTTATGTACTATAATAATATTTATAAGTACTCACAAAAATAATAATTAGACTACAATTTAATGACAATAGATTTTATACCAATACTTTGTCATTTCTTGAAAAATTTCCAGTTATTTCATAAGTTTTGCGACATAATAAATAAAAATAAAGAGCACTTGACTAAAACTTATTCATAACATCATTTTATTTGGAAATCCTAGGGATAAAGTCATATTAAGAGTTTTAAAGATAATTTGATTCCATAATCACATCAAATAAAGGCATTTATTATTAAAATACATAAATAATTAACACTAATAGCTATTGATCAGACCCATAGTTGTTATTGGCCGTGCTTCACAATAAAGCAGAGTAAAGATGATTTAAAAATTTAACATTATTAACACTAAACACATTGTACTTCCTTATTTATTAGTAAATATTTTTATATTTATATGATTTTTGACATCGATATTAAAATCATGTGTCTAAATTATCTGATACAATTGATGTGCATAAAGACGGCAACTGCAACAACAATAACAACATACTCAGTGAAATCTCACGAAAATGGAAACTTATAAATTTTTACCTAATTAATTCTCGATAAAATTTGCTTCAAACATGTTCAAATAGAAAAAGAAGAAAAAATCTTATACGAAACTACAAGATATGAAAAGTAATAATACAAAGTGATTTTTCTCCTACCCACGCAATCAAAGAGAAAGACATCCACAAATTTGAGAAGTTCTTTAGCGTTCTCAACAAAAAATGGCTGAGCACTTGATTTTGAGATTTTCCCGTTCATTCTTTACCTTTGATAAAATCAGATAAAAAATAAATCAAGTTAACACAAAATACAAAATAAATCAGTAATTGCCAATTCTTTAATTTTTCAAATAAAAAACAAAATACGCATTGAAAACAATGAGTAAAAAGAGAGTAAGCATATTATTGGCATGGAAACATTGTCTACGAATGAACAAATTGTTTGGATGGTTATGATATATGTAAACGTATATCAATGGAGAAAGGGTAGGGAAAAAAAACTGCAGGGAAGTGGAGGAGTTATGGTGATTTTCTAATTGTCTTATATTTTTACTTTTTCATTCTTTTTATTTTGTTTTAATTTTAATTTAATAATTTAAAATTCATTTTTTTCTTTTTATAACTGCATTACCCTATTTTATAATCTTTTTTATTATATAATCTTAGTATATTTCATATTTAATTAGCAGTAATTAATTTGATAAAATAATTTGTATTTGAAAATTTTAAAACTAAAGAAAAAAATTCAAATGTGACAACAATCTACATAAAAGTATGATATAAATAATTTTATTCTATAAAAAAAAATTGCATTATAAAATGAGTCTGATACTTGCTATTAATTTATTTTTATGGTTAAGGAATTAGTGTAAGCAATTTGCATTCTCTTTGCTACAAAGGAGTAGTTGTGTAAAATTATTTTAAATATTTAGTATAAAACATTTGATGATTTCCCATGAAAATAGGATCCCTAACGTACTTACCAAAATTTTCAGTTTTCTTTTTTTATTATTTTAATTTTTTTTTATTTCAAAACAGTAAATTTAAAATTCAAATTCAAAGAATAGTGTAACCAATTTTTAATTTTAGGAAAAAAAAAAAAAGAATCGTTTTAAAATTAAATGAAATAATTTTAAAAAAATTGAAAATTTATTATTATTATCATCTACATTTTTTTGCTATAAATAAGGAGGTTGTGAAAAGATAGTTAAAATTTTTTTTTAAAAAAAGGGAATCACACACGTTCATATTTTTAGAAAGTAAAAAAACAAATTACATAATTATTTATTTATATCAATTATTTTGAAATTTAAAATAATATATATATATATATATATATATATATTAACCTATTTTAACATTTTGTACTTTTTTGTCCGTTGGTATTTTATTTTAATTTTAAATAGTTTGTTTAAAATTTATTTTTTTATTTTTGTGGTGTTGACATGTGTCATGTCTATATTTATTTATTTAATTATTGATTATGAATTATTTAAAATACTGAAAATTTGTGGTGACATGTATCATTTTTTCTTCTCCTTTTATATATAGATATAGATATATAGATAGATTAGTTTTCCATCATTTTCAACCCTGCTCAATTGATGACCACTAGGCCACTCAAAGCAAGTCAAGAGCACTAATAAAAGAGTAGTTAAAATTAGAAACCATGACCAATTCGTTAAGAGCACCTTAACAAAGTACACTGTACACACCTAATACTCAGATTAAAATCAAATAGTTGCTAGAAAAGGAAAGATACATTCTTATTAAAATGTAAAGTTAAAAAAAAAATAAGACAAACAAATTGAAACGCAGGAAATAATTAGAAAGACAGTCCAGATCATCCCATCCAAGAGGACCACCAACTTTGTTTTTTCTGTACTTCATTGGTAACAAGATTTCACATAAATTCCCATCCTTGCCTTGTTCAAGTGCTACTGCATGGAATCACTAACTTCAAAATTGAAAAAGAAAAACCCATTTAGAGCTGGAAATACATTCAGTTATCATAGATGAATCATTTCTCAGTCCAAAGTTTAATTTTTATTTCTAGCAGTCTGTAGATGTGTTTGTTGTTTGTCTGTGTAATTACTGTAAATCATTGTCCTCAGTTTTGTATAGTAATCTCCAATTGGGTTGTCACAAAAAGAATGTTACATTATAGAAACAATTAATAATATTCTCAATTTTTTACTCTTAATGAGATGATTTATAGTCCCACGAGTTTCAAAAATATTATTACTTCCCTTAACTTTAATGTGAGACTTCCATCTATCATTAAGATAATTTATAACTGCTGGGCATTTGGTCTAGTGGTATGATTCTCGCTTTGGGTGCGAGAGGTCCCGAGTTCGATTCTCGGAATGCCCCAAAACAATTTTTTTAAGCAACTCTTTCCGATCCACAAATTCTGACAGCAAATATTCTTATTCAATACTCCCTCCATTTCAAATTAATATTTAATACTCTCTCCATTTCAAATTAATTAAATTATTGGAGTTTTTCACACCCTTTAAGAAAAGATTAGGACATAAATTAGACATTACTTTTCATTTTTATCCTTATTAATTATTGTCAAATTAATCTTTAGAATAACTAAACACTAATCATTATAACTAATTTCAATACTAACTAAATTTTTTGTTAAACTATATCAATTGAGTCTTCATCCATAATAGTATCGTGAACTATTTCAATCGAATCCTCAAAATCAAAATCCATAAAATCTACTAATTCCCTTTAAAATTTGGTGCAAATGAATAGTATCGACTAACCGGGAATTCATCTTCAGAGCTAAGTCCCAAGGAGGCAGGTTGGAATGTACAATATACTCCAGCGATGGAGTATTAATTTGGCAATATAGTGAAGCGTTTCTATTATGAAAATTTTAGCCACATTAATGTAAGAAATTTTCAAGAAAATAATTCAAAGCAATTAAAGTTTTTTGAAACTCATCACATAGAAAATCCAAATAAAGGGTAAAAATGGAAAAATATTTTAAAAGTAATCTCCAAGATTGAACAATTAAATTAATTTGAAATATTAAATGTCTCAACAATTCAATTATTTTAAAATGGAGGGGGTAGTAGTTTCCAACTCTTTCCCATCCATAAATTATTGTTGAGACATTTTTCATATTTCAAATTAACTTAATTGTTCAATTTTCAAGACTACTTTTGAAATATTCTTCCTTTTTTACCCTTCATTTGAATTTTCTGTGTGATGAGTTCAAGAAACGTTTAAATGCTTTGAATTATTTTCTTGGAAATTTCTTACATTAATGTGGTTGAGATTTCATTAAAAAAAACCTCTTCACTATATTGACAAATTAATATTTCATCGTTGGAGTTATACTCTACTTGTCATCTGCATCAAATTTAAAAGTGAATTAGTAGATTTTATAGATTTTGATTTTAAAGATTTGATTGAAATAGTTCACGATACTATCAATGGATGAAAACTCAATTGATATAATTCAATAGAAAATATTTAGTCATTTTTGTTAAGGTCTTACCTCCAAAATTTTGGTTTCAACAAAAAAAAAAAATTAGTCATTTAACGAGTCGCATATTGAATTTTGTATAAAAATTTAGTTAGTATTGGAATTAGTTATTATGATTAATGTTTAGTTATTCTAAAGATTAATTTGATAATAACTAATAAAGGTAAAAATGAAAAGTATGTCTAATTTATGTCCTAATCTTCTAAAATCAAAGGATGTGAAATACCCAACAATTCAATTATTTTGAAATGGAGGTAGCAGTTTCGAAAAACAATCACATTGAGGTTGATGTTTTGGAAACTGCAGAAAGCTCACCAGGCATTTATGTATTCAGTAAAATTGGATTTTAAAAACAACTTTTGATGTAATAACAGAAAAAGGCAACTTTCATGTCAACAGTAAATAACCTAGAGTTGATTCTTTTAATTCCTATTCAGAATGCTTCGTGATTGTAGTCAACTAACTTTTCAGCCAAATTTCATTTTTAGTATCTCATCATGTAAGATGAGATTCCTCTTACTCTCAAAACACTAGGTAAACTCATCTGGATCTAAGAGGACAAAAATAAAAATAAAACATGGCTGATTTGTGCTCACCTGCAACTTTACGGAGCTCTGAAAGTCCAAAATCCAACATAGAACTTCTAAGTGATCCCTAAGACACAAAAGAATTGATAACCAGAAAATGTATGTTATTGCAGTTTTACATTTGTTTTCGATCCGAA
>NW_006239090.1:601821-621821 GCF_000226075.1 Solanum tuberosum | reverse complement strand
TAAACTAGAACTCAGAGAAAACCAAAAGCAAAGCCAATATTTTCCTCTTTATCATTCCTATAATTAGGTGTTCTACTCAAGTAGTGACTTCAACTCAAATTAATTGGCTAAAATATGATGCATTAATCATCTAATGCCAAAATCTTATTTTATCACCAATAACAGTTCTTCGCTAGTCACGACGTGTCCAAATTCAGATATCCCAAGGGCTTCATATGATCAAAAATGATTTCTAAGAATTAGAGGACAGGCTGCGAAACCAGAAGAGTTGAGAACTCTCTCTACTTATAGTGACAGAGTGACACTGGCCTAATGAGAATAAACTGAATTCCTCGGAAAATCTTCAGATAAGCAAGTGCAGATCAAATACATCAAACAAAGAGTCCTATATTTTCAAGGAATGGGATATTATGATCTAGTTATTGCTGATACAGAGAATAAAAGCATGTTAATCATGAGTAATGAATGACGTTCATCAACAACAGGGAATTTGGTCTAGTGGTATGATTCACGCTTTGGGTGTGAGAGGTCCCAAATTCAATTCTCGGAATGCCTCATTTTATTTCATCGGATACATAATTAATCAATTATTCCCTGTATCTGTTAAAATAAAATTAACCTTAAAATCTGATAAATCAAAATGCCTTTGTTCTTTAAAAAAGGGTTGTAACACAATTGTTCAATTATCCGTTGTTTCTTTTAATAGTAAATTTAATGTTACCGCTGTCTCCCATATGAAGCTAGTGCAGAGGTAAGAGAGTATTTATCTAAAACAATTCCTACCCAATGCTCTATTTAATGCATTACAGTTCTACAGACTACAGGTACAGAAATAATATAAATGTGGTAGGTTTGAGCAACATGTGACTTTACATATGGCTAACAGATCTAGAGAGGCTCAGTGTGAGTAGATAGTATTAGAAATAAGATCAGAAGCCAACTATGATATTAAAATATAAAAAGAAGGGTGAATGGGTGGAGTTTAAGTATCCTTTGGTTTACATTTGTTTTTATCCTTTTCTTACTTCAAATGCTAAGCCACAGGAAAAAGTCAGTGAATATCTGACAAAACTTATGTAATGATGTGATTTTAATTATAGAGAGCTAATTCCTCTGACTAGCATATATCAGCACAGTCAGCATCTATTAAAGTTATGCTAGGAATTTCATAGCCAAATAAAAAACTATGAAACAAATGTATTGATGATACAAAATTACAAACCAATACTGAACCTCTTCTGACGGTTATGACCGCTCAGAGATCAACAGACTTTTAATGACTATCATGATGCAAAATAAACAATAAACAAGTTAGAGATGGAACCTAAAGCAAGGTAAATTACATAGGGGATAAATTCAACAACAGGGCATTTGGTCTAGTGGTATGATTCTCGCTTAGGGTGCGAGAGGTCCCGAGTTCAATTCTCGGAATGCCCCAGGTTTTCGGAACTTAACATTTTAACAAACATTGTCGTGCTCAGTTACATCATCTTGAGAAAAAGCTAAGAGCACTAATTAATAGTAAGACAAAAAAACAACAACCATTTTTTCAAGAATACTTTAAAAAATAACACCACCAAGACTCAAATTAGTAAGATTCTGCCAAGCATGTTCACCTGCCAGTTTACCACTTAGCAGATCTGCAAGTCAAAAATACAACACAAAACTCTCAAGTGATCCCAGATACTATGTTGATAGATCAGCACAAGGAGTATCTCAACTATGATAAATGAATGTTTTGAAGGCTTATTGCTTTACAACTTTACCTTGGTTTATTTGACAGAGCAGGCAAATTGAGAAGTGACAACAAGCATATGGTTTCATCATTGCAGTTTTGCCTTTGTTTTCAATTAAATAAAAGCAAGAAAGCAGAGAAGTGACAATTAGCTAATATATTGTACTTCAGCAAAGATTCATCAACAATGTTCATTTTCATGGATCAGGGATGTCAACAATGATAGCAAAAATTATTGATCAATGGAAAGTGTTACCAAAAACCAAGCATTTGTTTAGTGGTACAATGCTGATGAAGGCAAGAGCTATTTGATTTTCCTTCTCTAATTAGGAGGAAGATTGCTATCTCCAACCAATGAATCATTTAATGTTTATTTGAGCAACGAAGCATGAACATAACAAGGTTCATGTTGTTTTGTGACAAAAACTTACACACAATGAGCAGCAGTCTAAAATACAAACAAGAAGAACACACTAGATCAATTAAGAACGTATCTAAACTAATCAGAAAATAAGAAAACACAAGCCCAAGCCTCTTTATCATTCCTAAACTTGGTATCCTCTACTTAAGATGTGACTTCCAACACAAATTATGAAGCATTAAACTTCTCCAGTTAAAGTTCCTTGGGACATGTCCAAAAGGATTGAGTATGATAAAAAGGAATGTAAAATTATGAACCACAAACAATCAAAGGTGACAGCTATTTAGGAATCAGAAAAAAGTGAACAGCAGAGGAAAGGGTGAAAAAGAGGTCAAAACACTCTGTTTATCCACTAAATATTAGTATTCTGATGGGAGTCAGCATAAGTTCTCAAAGAAAATCCCAGTAAGGAAATATAGATCAACAGCTATTGAAATAAGAAGCCGAAAGGTTACATATATGCAATGAATATGGCATTTACAGTCAAGTTATTACTAATCGTTGGAAAAATACATTGATCATGAGTCAAAATGACATTCTTCAACAACTGGGCATTTGGTCTAGTGGTATGATTCTCGCTTTGGGTGCGAGAGGTCCCGAGTTCGATTCTCGGAATGCCCCATTCTTTGTTTGATTCAACAAACATCTCATTTTTCCTTTTTTATTCCAAACTAGAATTACTTCAAAATCTGATAAGCAAAATGCCCCCTTTCTTTTAAAAGAAAACATAACTTTAAATCCGACTCCCCTTCATGAAACAAGTAAAGATAGTTTTATCAGAAAGAATTCCTACCCAGTGCATTATTAGAATTAAACTTCTAAAGGTAGGAGAAATGTAAATGTTGTATGTTTGAGCAGTTCAACAGGGGTTGACTGAAATTAGATTTACTAGTATCAGAGATCATATTCAAAACCAACTATGACAACAGAAATAACAACAAGAATTAATCCGTGGAATAAAGTCATCCTTTTTCCTCTTTATTACTCTTAGCTTTTCTCCTTTTATTTTTTTTGAATCTTGTGCTATAAAAATGCAAATCAACAAAAGTCAACAGACTGTTTGACACCTAACTTATGTAAGGATGTATTTTCCATTCAGAGACAACTAATTCCAACAACTTGCATATGTTAAATTAGGAATGTTAGAGTAAACGATGACATATGCTCCTATTTTTGCAACTTAGCAGTGATATTTATGATTGAGTCACTGCTGATATTTGGAAAAACACATTGATCATGAGTCAAAATGACACCTATAAACAATTGGGCACTTGGTCTGGGGGTATGATTCTCACTTTGATATTGATGTTGAAAAGTTTTTAAATTTCCGCATTATTCAATGTCTATATGCAATGACGAATATGCCAAGGGCTCGTATAAGACCCCTTCGGGGTCAAGTACGCCGTGTTACGCCTAGGGGGTGCTCTCGGGGCGTGACAATATCTAACATAACTAATGTAAGGATGTATTATTAATTTCAGAGAGAGCAAATTCCTACGACTAGAATATATCAGTACAGTCAGCATCTATTAAAGTTATGCTAGGCATTTCATGACCAAATAGAAAACTATGAAACAAACGTATTGATGATACAAAATTACAAACCAATACTAGAACTCTTCTAACGGGTATGGCCGCTCAGGCCTCAGAGATCAACAGACTTTTAATGACTATCATGATGCAAAGTAAACAATAAACAAGTTAGATATGAAACCTAAAGCAAGGTAGATTACATAGGGGAGAAAATAAATTCAACAACAGGGCATTTGGTCGTATGATTCTCGCTTAGGGTGCGAGAGGTCCCGAGTTCAATTCTCGGAATGCCCCATTTTTTTAGGAACTTGACATTTTAACACAAAACATAGTCTTGCTCAGTTACACCATCTTGAGAAAAAGTTAAGAGCACTAATTAATATGTAGACAAAGAAACCACAACCATTTTGTCAAGAACACTTCAACAAAATACACCGCCAATACTCAAATTAGTAAGATTCTGCTAAGCATGTTCACCTACCACTTTACCACTCAACAGATCTGTGAGTCAAAAATACAACACAGAACTCTGAAGTGATCCCAGATACTGTGTTGACAGATCAGCAGAAGGCGCATCTCAACTATGATAAGTAAACGTTTTGAAGGTTTATTGCTTTACAACTTTACCTGGTTTATTTGACAGAGCAGGCAAAAGGAGAAGTGACAATGAGCATATGGTTTCGTCTTTGCAATTTTGCCTTTGTTTTCAATTAAAGAAAGTAGGAAAGCTAAGAAGTTACAATTAGCTAATATATTGTACTTCATCAAGGATTCATCAACAATGTTCATTTTCATGGATCATGGATGTCGACAATGGTAGCTAAAATTATTGATGAATGGCGAGTGTAACCAAAAACCAAGCATTTGTTTAGAGGTACTTTGCTGATTAAGGAAAGAGCTCTTTGATTTTCCTGCTCTCCAGCAGATGAATCATTTAATGTTCACTTGAGTAATGAAGGCATGAACATCACAAGGTTCATGCCGTTTTGTGACAAAAACTTACACACAGTGAGCAGCAGTCTAAAACACAAACAAGAAGAACACACTAGATCAATCAAGAACGTATCTAAGATAATCAGAAAATGAGAGAACGAGATGTGACTTCCAACACAAATTATGGGGTTGAAACATGAAGCATTAAACTTCTCCAATTATAGTTCCTTGTGACATGTCCAAAAGGATTGAGTATGATAAATAAGGAATATAAACATTATGAACCACAAACAATCAAAGCTGATAGCTCTTTAGGAATCAGAAAAAAGTGAACACCTGAGGGAAGGGTGCAAAAGAGGAGTTCAAAACTCTGTTTATCCACTAAATATTATTCTAATGGGAGTCAGCATAAGTTATCAAAAACAATTCCCAGTAAGGAAATACATGGCATTTGTAGTCAAGTTTTCGCTAATCATTGAAAAAATACATTGATCATGAATCAAAATGACATTCTTCAGCAACTGGGCATTTGGTCTAGTGGTATGATTCTCGCTTTGGGTGCGAGAGGTCCCGAGTTCGATTCTCGGAATGCCCCATTCTTTGATTTTTTTAAGAAACATTTCATTTTTCCTTTTATATTCTAAACTAGAATTACTTCAAAAATAAAAATGTCCCCTTTCTTTTAAAAGAAAACTTAACTTTAAAACTGACTCCCCTTCATGAAACAAGTACAGATACAAGGGAAGATAGTTTTATCAGAAAGAATTCCAACCCAGTGCGTTATTTAGAATTAAACTTCTAAAGGTAGGAGAAACATAAATGTTGTGTGTTTGAACTAAGCAGTTCAACAGGGGTTGGCTGAAATTAGATTTACTAGTATCAAAGATCATATCTAAAACCAACTATGACAATAGAAAAATAGAATAAAAACAAGAATTAATCTGTGGAATTTCGTCCTCCTTTTTCCTATTTATTACTCAGTTGTTTTTTTTTGATGACCATATTGTCCGGGCCAGCTTTCGCACACCTCGACAAATTCCATGGGATACCGGCCACCTCCCACCAGCAACAAGTACCAAGTAAGTCTGTCCACCAAGGCTAGGACATACTCTCAGCTTTTTCTCCTTATATTTTTTTTACTTTTATGCTATAAAAACGCAAATCAACAAAAGTCAACAGACTGTTTGACATCTAACTTATGTAAGGATGTATTTTCCATTCAGAGACAACTAATTGCAACAACTTGCATATGTAAAACGAGGAATGTTAAGAGTAAAAGATGACATATGCTCCTATTTTTGCAACTTAGCAGTGATGATTATGATTGAGTTACTGCTGATATTCGGAAAAACACATTGATCATGAGTCAAAATGACATGCATAAACAACTGGGCATTTGGTCTAGTGGTATGATTCTCGCTTTGGGTGCGAGAGGTCCCGAGTTCGATTCTCGGAATGCCCCATTCTTTTTTTTTTAATGAATATACATCTAAATTATTCCTAATTCATTTAAATAAAATTGACCTTAGAATCTGACAAGTCAAAATAAACAATCTTGGTTTCATTGAATGCCACCATCAACCAATCATTCTTTGTTCCTTTTAAAAGAAGATTTAACCTTTAAATCTGACTACTCTTTGTGAAACAAGTGCAGATACAACATAAGTGTTATCTGCAAGAATTTCTGACTCATGCTCTATTTAGTGCATTAAAGGTAAAAGCAAAACAAAGTATGTATGTTTTAACTAAGAACATACCTATATGGCATGTAGTTCTAAAGGGATAAAGAGAAATTACTTAATAGTGTCAGAGATCTGACCCAAAGTCAACTTTGACACATTAGTTTATGCAATAACAAAAATCAGGCAACTTTTAAAGGCAAACTACAACATATATTTTTAATCCAAACTGCCAATGCAGACAATTTCTAGTTCTTCTTGTTATATACATAGTCCTCAATTATCAGAGCTTTCTATATATTCTGTTAGGTATGAACTTTAATTGTAAGTCAACTAAGACTTTCAGCTAATGTACATTTTTATTATCACAACAGGTAAACTGACTTCTTCCTAATCTGAAAGAGAACACCTATGCTAAACCCATCTGCATCTGAAAGATAAGAATAGTAAATCATGATTCAGAAAAGCATGCTATTTTGTGCTCACCTGCTAATTCACCACTTAGCAGATATGAAGGCCGAAAATACAACACAGAACCCCAAGTGATCTGCAGTGTTATGCTAATAGACCAGCACAACGAGCATCTCAACCATGATAAGTGAAAGTTTTAAGTGTTCTTGCTTTACACCTTTCCGTTGGTTTATTTGAAAGAGTAGGCAAAATGAGAAGTGACTTAGCTAGTAAGATATTTGTCCTTCAGAAAAGTTTCATAAACAAGGTTCATTTCATGGATCATGGATGTCAACAATGATAGATGAAGTTATTGATCAATGGCAGGTGTTACCAAAAAATCAAACATTTCTCTAGTGGTATGTTGTCTGTTTCAGGCAAGGGATCCTTGAATTCTTGCTCAAATCAGGAGTAAGATTGCTATCCCTAGTTGATGAATCATTTAATTTCTCTTTACTTAAATTTCACAAGATTCATGCTGCTTTATGACCCAACTTACATGCAAGGACCTGCAGAATAAAACACAAACAAGTAGAAACACACTAGATTAATCAAGAAGATATTCAAATAATCTGAAAATAAGATTAAACTAAACGTAAAGCCCATTTTTTCCTTTTTACCATTCCTAACCTTGGGCATCTACACAAGTTGTGACACCGACGCAAATTTTGGAGCTAAAACATGAAGCATTAAGCCACCCCCAAATACAGTTCCTAGTTGACATGCAGCGGCAGAGCCAAAGGATGGAAGGTGGTTCGTTCGCCGAAAATTTACATCGTATATAAAAGGCCAAAAACATTATTTGTCTATATGGTAGGTTTTATAATCCCTTGGCTTCTTCATGTGTTTACTTCTTTATATTTTGAATCCCTTTAGTGAAACTCCTGACTCCGCTACTGGTGATATATATGTCCCAAAAGATTTGAGTATGACAAAAATGGTTTGTACATGAAATGCACAGGAAACGATCAAAACTGACAGCTCTTTAGGAATTAGAGGAAAGCAGGCATAGAAGAAAGGCTGCAAGAGAAGAAGAGTCTTAAGACTCTCTGTTTATCTACTACTTCCTCTGGTCCAAAATAATTGATGTTTTACAAAATCAAGAAGGTATTAAAAAAAAATTCCAAATTTTCCTTTGACACATTCCTAATTCAATGTACAGATTTGATGATACTTATGTCAGCCTAAGAAGAAAAGAAAATCATAACTAAGGGTATTTGAGTCAAAGTCTCTATTAATTTTTAGAAGTGAATTCATTAATCCATGTGCCCAAGCCTAAAACATCAATTATTTTTGGACCAGAGGAAGTAACATTATTCTAATGGGAGTCCAAAGAAGCCCTCAAACCTTTTACCAGTAAGCAAATGCAGATCAATAGGTGTGAAATAAGAGGTTAAAAGATTCTTTATTTGCAACTAAGCAATGGCATTTGTGATTAAGTTATTGCTGACCATTGAGAAAGCACATTGATCATGAGTCAAAATGACACTCATCAACAACTGGACATTTGGTCTAGTGGTATGATTCTTGCTTTGGATGTGAGAGGTCCCGAGTTCGATTTCGGAATGCCCCCTTCCTTTTTGATTAAATACACATCTCAAAATAATTTTAAGAAAAAAAAAATCTTAAATCTCACTCCCCCTTATGAATGACTCAATGAGTGAAGATGCAAGTTAAGACAGTTTTTATCTAAAAATAATTCCTACCCAATCTCTACTTAGTGCATTAAACTTCTAAATGTTGAAGCAAAGCAAATGATGTATGTTTGAACGAATCATACACCTTTTATATCCATGCAGTTCTAGAGGGATTAAGAGAAATCACTTTAATTGGAGATCTGATCCAAAGTCAACTATGACACTGTAAAAGAAACATGGATAATCTGTGGAGTTCATTTACCCTTTTCTTTTCTTTATTATTCTTAACTTTTTCCTTTTCATTTCATTTATTTTTCGTTAAGGCAAATGCAAAATTTCAACAGAAGTGAACATACCCTCGACATCTAACTAATGCAGGGATATATTTTCAATTCAGAGACAACTAATTCCACCAATTTGCATATTTATTTTGGACAAGTAATCCAGCATCTCCTTATATTAACTAGGAAATTCATAGCCAAATAGAGAAGTATGAAATAAATAAATCGGCAACCACAGTAATGACAACACAGTGACCTACAAATTGTTTAATGCATATAAAGATGATGCATAGAAAAAATAAGCAAAGAGAAATTAACAGGAAAGAGAACAAAACACAAAGATTGGGCATTTATGGTGCGGAGGTCCCAAGTTCAATTCTCGGAATGCCCCACTTTTCAGAAACTGATATTTTGAACCTACACATTTTCTTCCTCAATTAGACAATCAAGACAAACATTAAGAGCACTAACTAATAAGGGAAACAGTAGTAAAACCAATAACTGTCATAGCTTAAATGTTTGGTTTTATTAATTGAGCCTTGGACCGCTTCTTGGTTTTTCTGAATCTTTTTATCAAAATACAAAGTAAAAGCCAAAGCCTCAAATTAGTAAAACCAATGATTAGCTTTATTGAGAATCGCATTCCATCAGTGGAACATGCAAGAAATACACAAGAGAAAGGATAATCAGAATTTAGCCAAACAAAGTTCATGCAACAAAATAGTATGGTATTGGAGATAGTTTTAGTTGATACAGAAAATTCAAAACAAATTGTCTCAGAATTAAGACCTCTAGACATAGTAGCTGGAGACTACTATGAGAAAATTCAAGGCTTTGACTAAGTAATTAGGGATGGTGAAGAAAAAGTCTTAAACATTTGACCTAGTGTCGATGTTAACAATGGGTGTGAACCAAAGTTCCTTTAAAAGATGAGGAATGCCCATCTCAACTTCGATGGAGTTATTTAAACTATAATCTTCACAACTTTCTCGATGCTGCTTCTCCCTAGGGCTAAAGAGAATTTAGAGAGTTCGAAACCAATTTGTTCTAAACTAATATCTCATTAATGATAACTAGGAGATATAAAGATTATTGAACATGTCTGACTAGAACTTCCAACTACCAAGAGATGAAAAAGTTATGTGAGGTAAAAAGAAGATAAGTTAGCCAATTGCTACTAAGAACCTAACAAAATTCTCAACATGTGGGTCAACATACCATTTGTGTAGGTCAAGGTTGAGAATTGGGGTTGCGCCCTACCTTGTCAGCCTAAGCCTTGTTATGAGAACTGACAGTTTCCAACTTTCTATGAGGAGCTCTGTCCCTAATTCAATTAAAAATCACCCCTCCGCTCCCCCTTTTTCCCTCCAAAGCCCCTTGCTCCAAACATTTTTTGTACTTCTAATCAGACAAAATAAAAATAGGGTAAAGATGAGACTAAATGGAGATCCATGAAATAGGTATGAACTAGTGGCATGATTCTCAAGTAGGGTGCAATAGGTCCCAAGTTTATATCCCGGAGTGGCCTATGAGTCAATTCAATCAACTAATCCTAACATTTTCAGCTATATATGTCTTTTGTCTATGACTGAGCGAAGGGTTAATACCCTCAGCAGAAGGAAATTATACTACTCAAGTGCACATTTACTCTGTTCATAAGCAAAAGTGTTAGCACCGTCGACAGGGTAATTAGTAAACAATTGTATGCATCAATCAGTTGTAAGTTTTGAATCAAGACTCAGAAACCAACATCAAATAGTACCACATAAAAACAGGGTTAGGCTATAGAGCAATGGAAAAGATTGGTTCACCAATAATTCTTTTTATCAAAGAACAAAGTAAACACTGCCCAACCTTCAAATTAGCATAATAGAGAAATCAAAATTCATCAATAAAACAAGCAATTGAAACTATAATCAAAATTAGGACAAATAAAGTTCATGCAACAAAAAATGTATGAAATTGGAGACAGTTATAGTCCGTTCCGTACAGCACAAAATAGATTTTGCCTTGGTAACCCTATAAAAATTCACAGCTTGAGGAGTACTGAAGGAAAATCTCAAGGCTTCTAGAAACTTTTGTTCTAGTGTGTGTAGAGTATACATCTAGATACTGAATCAATGAATAATCAAAAAATCAGTTGTATGTTATGATTCATACTCACTTACTCGGTAACTACAATCTAATAATACAGGGATGAAATCCAGCAGAGGCAAAAAAAAGAAAAAAAAAAGGCTTTATGATTTCTTCATACATGCCTAAACAAAACGCAATTAAGGATGACAAATAGAAGCGAGTTCATCATAAAAAATACGCAACTATAGTAATAGATGAGAATTGAGAGCTGAAAGCACTAACCGGAAAACTCAATGGTAGGCCATTTCTCTAAGCAGAGAATGTTAGTTGCAGAGAATAGAATTTTTGAGTATTTAATTCTTCCATCGGAATGCGGGCGAATGTGCGCATGTCCACAGAGTATTATTTTTTCTTTACATTTTTATTAAGGATAAAGGAAAAGGTCTGAACGAAAAAAAAAAAAAATTGCGTCTGCCGGGAGTCGAACCCGGGTCTATTGCTTGGAAGGCAATTATCCTAACCGTTGGACTACAAACGCTAATTGTTTATGATATCTAGATTAATATTTAATATATTAATATATAATCATGAATTTTAATACCATGATTTTGGTATTATGGTATTTGGTATGGTATATGGTACACATTTTTAATTTTTTTGGTATTCGATACGGTATTTGGTATTTAGAAAGATCAAATATCATACTGAAGTATATAGTTACATAAATAACATATATATTATTAAAATACTAACAAATATGCAACTTAGTATTAGTACATGCTATGCTGAGATTAGTTATGCTGAGATAAGTTATGCTGGGATTAGTTTTTATTGCTTGTTTGGTTTGTCATATTCAAACTTTTATTCATTGCATAATTTCTAATAATAAGTTGTTTGTTTACAGAAGTACTCTGTGTTTGTATAAAACGAGAAAGAGAGAAAGGCAAAGAGTTATTTAGTTTTTTTTTTTTTTTACATTTTCTTTGCAAACTTTAGTCATTCATTTTAAAAATAAAAATTCCATCTTATTTAGCTTAAATATTTTTGTGTGCGCATTTCCATGATTGTGTTGTGTGTTTTTTAAATTAAAACTTTCATCTTATTTAACTTAAAAATAAAACACAACAGAAACGCAATTTATACAATTCTGTTGTATAAAGCTAGAGAGGCGAGCACAGAGGGAACGAGCGAGAAAGGGAGAGTAGCGAGCGAGAATTTGGAGGGAGACTTAAAAATAAAATTTCCATCTTATTTAGCTTAAAAACAAAACTTTCATCTTATTTAGTTTTAAAATAATTTTTTTATCTTATTTAGTTTAAAAATAAAACTTTCATCTTATTTAACTTAAAAATAAAACTTTCATTTTAAGTATATTAAAGTAAAAAACAATATTATTAAAGTTATCTACATTTTAATTGATATGTAAACTATAATTTTTAAGTGAGTAATAAACTATTTAATTAAAAAATATGTAATTTAGTAGTGGAGTGAAATTTTAAGAGAAACAAGATTATAAGTTTGTCATTCTGTACAATTATCCCTTTTAAAATTTAGAATAGAAGATAAAATATTGCAAAACGTGTTTTCTTTTTTTTAAAAAATAAAAAATCTTGTTGATATGACTATAATGGAGTGTGGTGTGGACCAATTGTCACCAACAAGATGAATAGTCTTATTGGGCCAATCTTAGATGGATTAGCTTATTGGGCAATTCCTTCTGCCAACAACCCAATAAAAGATGGGCCATTACAAATCCAATTGGCTCATTTTTAACAGCCCAAAACGTATAATTAGGCAAATAAATTCAACTTATAATATATTCATAAAATGAATATTGTATTTATAAAAGGGAAAATTGTATATAACAACAAACTATTAATTCAAATTAAATGCTATAAATATAGTTTGATTTAATTGTACCTCATAGCAAACTGTTGCTATTTCACCTCTCTCCTGGTGAATCTCGCTCGCCACTTTCGTTCTCTCCCTCGCCTCTCTCGTTTTTTTATACAAACGCAAGTGTATGAAGTGCGTTTATGTTTGTATAAAGCGAGAGAAAATTGTATATATACATATATTTTCATTCCCCTCTCTCCCCTCTCCTAGATCTCGCTCGCCAACTCACCTCTCTCACTTTATACAAAAAACGCAAATTGTATAAAATGTGTTTGTGTTTGTATAAAGCGAGAGAAAATTGTATATATACATATATTTTCGTTCCCCTCTCTCCCCTCTCCCAGATCTCGCTCGCCACTCTCCCAGATCTCGCTCACTCACTCGCCTCTCTCACTTTATACAATTGATATTTTTGTATATGTATACCAAAGCAGATTATACAACTGCTTTCTTTTGTATATGTATAGCGAAATATACATATTTATGTTTGTTATGGAGCGCAATTATGCAAACTTTGCTATAGCATACAAACATGAATTTTGTGTTTGCTATATGTGAAAGTTGCTCTTTATAAAATGTAATTTTTTATAGAAAAATATATTATCATAAGAGCAACGAATAATTAAGGCTGTGAATGTTATTATAAATGTTATTAGAAATTATGTTAATATACATGAATGTAAAAGCGGTGTATAAAAGAGAGTTTAAGGGGGGTATTTTTGTTATTTTACTTTATCCCAGGAAAAGTTATCCTCACCCCCATGGAGGGATAACTTATCCGAGGACTAATTGTTAATCCTGGGATAAGTTATCCCAACCTTTGCAACCAAACAACGGATTAAAGGCCACTTAAAAGTTATCCCGAGACTAAATCCTCATATCCATCACACCAAACCACCCCTAAATGTTTAGAAGTTGAAACTTTGACTATTCTATTTTGATTGAAATGCAATTGATTTAACAAAAGGAGTTGTTTGTACTTTATTTTGAATATATATTTCTACATGTAATGTATTAGTATGATACAATTAAGGCCTTTTTTTAATTGTCAAAGTCATAATACTCTATTATATGAGTATATATTAATTGAAGTTGAACAAACTATGGTTACTGATTTACTATACCGTCGAATACCAAAACCGAACTTCAAATACCGAACCATATCGAATTAAATTGGTATGGTAATGATACAATGTTTTAAAAACCGAACACCAAAATTACTATATCAAAACTTTCAAATACCGTACCATATCATACCATGCACATCCCTAATCATGACTTTCTAACTATTTGTATAGTTCAACCTAAACAATCAGTTAACAAAAGACTATTTTTTTTTGTATCATATCATAAATATAAATAATTTATTTGTATTGGCTAGAATAGCATTGATTAAAAGAGATTAGCTTCTCTCCACTGACAGTGGACAAGAAAATTACACCGTCAATTCATTTTTAGAAATACTTATTTCTTTTAACACATTCACATATTATTAATATTTAAATAAGAATAAGTAAAAAATATTATTTAGTAACTTGGACTCTAAATTAATCATAGGAGTTTGTTTAGGATTCTTATTTGGTTGCCAAAAATAAGAAGGATTATTTTACCGCTTTCTTGTCCTCATTATTTTCACCCCGTTCTCCATCAACACCATTGAAGCAATTTGAGATAATCATCAATGGTAACTTCTTACTTCTTTTTTTCTTTTTAAAATCTAGACTAATTAATCTCATTAAAAAAATATTCATAACTTATTAAGTCTTCTTCGCAATATGAATTATTATTTTTTTGGATAAGTGCTTCCATTGCTTCAGACTGTGTTTTCTCTTCTTAGTTTCATTCAATCAACAATACAAAATTTAATTGAAAACATACTTTGATCCATATATCATCATATGTACTCCAATTTATTTAAATAATACTCAAAGTCAATAGTATCAAAAATGTTTGAATGTTCTTTAAAAAAAAATCTTAAATCTTTAAAACGTGTTTGAAAAAAAGAAAAGGACAAGTTGAAAAATCATTAATCTTTAAATATGAAAATATAATAATTAAATCAAACGAAATAAATATTTCTAAAAAAAATAGACGGTGTAATTTTCTTGTCCACTGACAGTGGAGAGAAGTTAATCTCTGATTAAAATTGAGCAATCTCAACTTTAATCAAAAGAAAGAAAAGTTGATGGACAAAAAGAACCATCTAATTTCTCAAGTCCCAACTTGGCAATGAAGAAGTGATAATCAGATATCATTAAATTAATAAGTTAATTTTTTATTATTCATAAACACTTGATTGACAATTGAATATCATCAAATCTATAGGTTAATTTTTAGTTATTTATAAAAGTCACTCGATCTACGATCAAATGTCATCAACACGTTGATGTTTAATTATTCATGAAATTGTCTGATGGATGATTAATTTCAATAGATTAATGTTAAATTATGATAATATCAATAAATTTGTATTGAAACATCCTTGAGGGCACCATATGTATTTTCTTTCTGGAACTAGGTTCCTATGAGTTCCCGTTTGTTTCCACAAACTCCTAATTCTTTTTTACTATAGAAAATATAGCTTTGCATACGTCCTGAAAATGACTATTTCGTCCACAATGAATACACAATCAATTATCATGATTGAATACGTACTTACTATGAGGATTGTAGAATGTACAGATCTTCCTATACCTTTGTTATGGATTATCTTATTGGCAGAAGATGAGATCTCTAAGGAGGTTGTTCAAGTTCACTTTAACTTTGATTAGGTCCTTCTCTAGTTCTTTATTCCCTTCTAAAGAACTAGTAAGATCCAGCTTGACCTTGTTAAGATTGGCTTCAAGCTCGATTTGGATTTTAATCTTATGTCATTTACCTTTAGGACCATTATGGGAAACTTCTTTCATCCTACTTTGAACAAGTTCATTTTTAGAAGCGGGCTTTATCTTTTCTTCTAGTTTGAGAACTTTATTAGATACTGCATCATTAAGATTTTCACTTAAGGACTCTTTTTCTTTGAAAATCCTTGATATAAAAAACATAGTGATATATATATATATATATATATATATATATATATATATATATATATATATATATATATATATATATATATATATATATATATATATATATATATATATATATATATATATATATATATATATATATATATATATATATATATATATATATATATATATATATATATATATATATATATATATATATATATATATATATATATATATATATATATATATATATATATATATATATATATATATATATATATATATATATATATATATATATATATATATATATATATATATATATATATATATATATATATATATATATATATATATATATATATATATATATATATATATATATATATATATATATATATATATATATATATATATATATATATATATATATATATATATATATATATATATATATATATATATATATATATATATATATATATATATATATATATATATATATATATATATATATATATATATATATATATATATATATATATATATATATATATATATATATATATATATATATATATATATATATATATATATATATATATATATATATATATATATATATATATATATATATATATATATATATATATATATATATATATATATATATATATATATATATATATATATATATATATATATATATATATATATATATATATATATATATATATATATATATATATATATATATATATATATATATATATATATATATATATATATATATATATATATATATATATATATATATATATATATATATATATATATATATATATATATATATATATATATATATATATATATATATATATATATATATATATATATATATATATATATATATATATCACGATGTTTTTTAGATATTGCAACTCTTTAAGAGAGTAGTCTTCAAGTTTTTGTTGTACATCAAGAAAATTTACCTCATCCATGTCTTCATCCTCAAATTTGGCAATGAGAGCAAATAGAGAGTTAAAACTTGAATGTTCACCTTCAATTGCAAGCATAGATGTATTCTCTGGATCTTCATCATTCTCAGATTCACTGGAGGTATCACCACAAGTTGCAAGAGCTTGTTTGACCATGTTGTTTAGTGTTTCTCTTGGTTGAAGTGGTTAGGAACCAAATTATTTCATCTCGCTTTGTCAAGATTATTCTTGATATAATCCTTGTTATCCTGATTATAATGGGGACAATCCTTGATTAAACGTCCAAATTTTTGCATTTGTAGCAATGGTCATTTATTTTTAAATATTTTCTTGAGTTCCTTTTTCTTTGGAAAGCAACTATTTCTCCTCATCATTCTTTGAAAACGTCTAGTAATGTACACCATTTCATCATCATCCTTACTGGAGTCTCTCTTTACGGCCTTGAGTGCCATATTTTTTTCTTTCTTGGGTTCCTATCTATGTTGGTCATGTTGTCTCTTAAAATTGTAAATCTTCAAGTTTCCGATCATCTCATCCATAGTCAGAGTCTGAAGATCTTTTGCTTCAGTGATAATATTAACTTTGCTTTCCTGGGAGACTAACATCACATTCAAAATCTTTCGCACAAGTTTATCTTTTTTAATGACCTCATTAAGACAGTGAAGCTCATTTGTAATATAGGTGAACTTGGTGTGTATCTTTTGGATGGACTCTCCTTCCTTCATCTTGAATAACTTATATTGAGTTCTAAGCGTATAAATCTTTGATTGTTTAATTTATTTTGTTCCCTCATGGGCTATTTGCATGGCCTCTTAAATTTCCTTTGCAGTTTCATAGGCAGAGATTTTATTGTACTCGTTAGGTCCGATGTCACATACAATGAGATTTTTAGCCTTGAATTTCTTCTCTATTTACTTTTTGTCTGCATCAAAGTACTCTTTCCTCATTATGGGAGCTATTTTGGATGCTTCATCTATGATGACTGATACGCTCAAATTATACCTCCCTAAAGAAGTATAAGCGATCGTTGTCAAATAAAGAACCCAACTTGTAGGTTGGGGTTGATCCCACGAGGAATATGGTTCAGACTTAAACTTAACTCACTATTATATCTGTTTAGTCAAACAATTTCCGAGACAAGTAAATAAAGGGGGGGGGGGGTTGTAAAAAAGTAAGCAAGATTCAAACTTTGAGTTATCAATATGAGAAAGAAACTAGGGTATAAGTGTTCCCCACAAGCTCTTAACGCAATAATCCTAATAATAGTAATCATTTCCTAGTGTTTTACATGCAAAGTTGATAGGTTAGGTATCCCTAAGTGATTGATCCTCCAAATAGGGAATTTCACTACGCACCTTGGTTCGGCTACGAGTGTATACTTTACTAACCCCTACCTTTACCTCGGATTAGACACCACATCAATGTATGACTTAGTTTTCACCCTTGCACCAATTGACATTAGACTATTAGATAGCATCCACTAAATCTCTGTTGTTAATTCTTTTCTCATTAACTACCTCCTTGGTCCGACAAGTAGAAACGAGGCGAGTTCTAATGTTGGCCACCATTAAAAAGACTTCTAAGCTAAAGAATTAACAATACATGCATAAACACTATTGAAGAATTACTTAGTTATTATTCATACTTCGTTAATTGCTCATGGTTCCCACAGCCCTAGTTGTGGATTTAGCTACTCATGTTTGAAATAACACAATTCATAATTGGGTAAAAAGAATTCATGAACTTACAAGAAGAATTGATGAAACCCCAAATCTTCAATTGAAATTCAAAGTCAAAATCTTATAAAATGAAATCCGAGTTCTAATGTTGGCCACCATTAAAAAGACTTCTAAGCTAAAGAATTAACAATACATGCATAAACACTATTGAAGAATTACTTAGTTATTATTCATACTTCGTTAATTGCTCATGGTTCCCACAGCCCTAGTTGTGGATTTAGCTACTCATGTTTGAAATAACACAATTCATAATTGGGTAAAAAGAATTCATGAACTTACAAGAAGAATTGATGAAACCCCAAATCTTCAATTGAAATTCAAAGTCAAAATCTTATAAAATGAAATCCGAAAAATTAATTGCTAAGAGTTTGCAAATTAATTCCCAAAAACACAAACTTAGAAGTATACAATAATGTCTAAACACCAAAAACGAGGTTTACAACTCCTATTTATAGAAAACAAGTCCTAAATAAAAAGGAAACAAAATAAGGAAATAAGTTGTCTTGAACGCGGCTTCAGTTAACGACTCGACCTACGGACTATGGGTCGACCTACGGTCCGTAGGTCCCCTTCCGTGGCTCCATACTTAGGATTTTTCATCAGGTACTGGAACTTCAACTCTCTGAAGCCATCGACGGATGTGCAGGACGGCCCGTGGGTCGACCTACGGTCCATCAGTTGCTTCGTAGTTCCACACTTAGTCAGAATTCCCTGATGCTCCATCTGCGCCTGCCCAACGACGGTCTGTGGATCACTCCGTGGGTAGCTCCTTCTGCATAATTTTAGCTCTCATCTCCATCAACTGCATTCCAAGCTTATTTCCTGCAATTATTAGACACAAAACATCAATTATAATCACAAAATGGCCTAAGACACACACAAACTCTACGTGAAATGTATCAAAAATATCGTAAACTCACGGTATATCAACACCCTCAACTTAAACTTGTTGTTTGTCCTCAAGCGACAACTAAAACTCTAAATGACACTTATGTAGAAGCAGACATACAAACTCAAGCAATCACATGGCCTTTTCAATCCATTCTATTTCCTTAGTGCAAATCTTTTCATTTAGACTCAACAAGCTAACTCATACGGATCAAAACATGACATAGATCGACCAACAAACATCACAACATACACCTTTTCACAATAACCAAGGTATCAATTTTCCAACAATGTAACTAGTGCCCTTACTTCAAAATAAATCTTTTTTCACACACAATAGTTATGACTTTCAAGTTTAAGGATTCATTCAACACTTATACTTAGAAGTGACTTCAAGTACAATTAGTGCTTAATACCATAGGCTTACCCTTATTTTCACTGCTTAGACTCTCTAAACTAGGTGCTAGGATCACTATATGACTTTCTTAGCTTGTAATGTAGGCTTATGGTCAGGTAGGGTACATTTGGTACTTTTTAGTGACTTTCTGCACTCCTTGACATTACATTGGTTTTTTACCTCTCTTCTCAATCAGTTCTTGACATCTTTTTATTTTTCTGCTCTTTCCCTTGATTCTTTTTCGCACAGATGTGACTTTTGACTTTATAACTCTTATTTTTCACTTTCTTCTTTTTCTTTCACTTTATTTTTCTTTATTT
>NW_006239090.1:601122-601782 GCF_000226075.1 Solanum tuberosum | reverse complement strand
TTTTTGCTTCTTTTGCACAAAGTCACATCTTTTTCTATGTTTTTTTTCTCTCTTCAACACAAAACTCTTTCCATACCCTTTTTCTTTTTGTTTTCCTTTTTCATAGCCACCCTCAACTTATGTATTTTGCATGAGTTGAGGTGCACAATATCCGATGTCGGACCAGGGCCAAGATCAAGGTAACTTTTAGAATAAGTCACCCTCAACTTAGGTTTTTGGCCTAAGTCAAGGTGCAAATGTCCAAGGAGGGACCGGGGCCAAGACAATTGTTTAAGGGAAGGTGAATTAGGTGTATTGAAAGAAGTGGTCTACATTTGGCTCAAACATTTGGATCAAAGGGAACATCTATTTCTTTTTGGTTAAATTATTTAGGCTTGAGTGGACTTATTTGAACAAAGGCCTATGATCATTTCTGTCACGACCCGAGAGCACCCCCTAGTCGTAACCGGCGTACTCGACCTCGAAGAGGTCTAATACAAGCCTCTTAGCATTCATTCATCGCATAGACACTAAAAACCATAAGGAATTAAAAACTTTCTTTACAAAGAAGACATTTAATTAAAAATAGCAAGCGGAAGACTTTCTAGACTTTATACATGATGTCTCAAAACCATCTAATACTTTAGAGTACAAAATTCGGGACTAATCCCGTACACAACT
>NW_006239090.1:599995-600118 GCF_000226075.1 Solanum tuberosum | reverse complement strand
TCACCAATACTTCACCCATAAGGCTTACCACCCTTAATTCACCCATTATAAAAAATTAATCATGAATAAACATTAAACAACACAAGATATATCAATACAATTCACTTTACACATATTTCCATC
>NW_006239090.1:581889-597732 GCF_000226075.1 Solanum tuberosum | reverse complement strand
AATTAATCATGAATAAACATTAAACAACACAAGAGATATCAATACAATTCACTTTACACATAATTCCATCAACTTTGAATTTATAGAAATAGACCCACTTCATAAACACATTTTAGGGTTTTGTAGAATACAAGGATTCATGGAGTTTTTCATCTTAAAACATCAAATAAACATCAATAATATCATAACTTATCATTTGAAATCGTTTCATGCAAGAACCCTTGAGTTTGAGTAGAAATTAGGTTTTTTTCACAAACTTTGGAAAAGTTGAAAACCATTTGAAATTGGCTCTAGGGTGATATCTTGCCCTAGATAAAGAACTCCCAGACCTTTACTAATATTCCCCAAGAAATTGATGAAGAAAACGTCTTGCATCCACAATCCTAGCTCCCACTTCTTCTTCTTCTTCTTCTTCCTTGAGCTAGAGAGAGATATAGAGAGAGAAAGACTTTGGAAATTCTAATTTGAAGAATATAGTTATAGCCCTCAATTAAAAGATATAATATACCTAAAATAATAAAAAACAACTTAAAATAAATGCCCAAACATTTAATTAGCCAAGGGGGAAATTTACCACCCCTTTATACAAGTTTATCAACTACTAACACGCATGTGAAGCTCTAATTATCCTATTTCATTTTGAGGGTCGTTACAATTTCCCAACTTCTAGCCTAGATTATCTTAATAGAACCAATGGGGCAAGTTTTAGATTGGCACACACTGTATGAACATTCAAACTTTTCTCACACATACTCTGCAGATTGTTTCATTATCAGATTATTAGATTACCCAGTTCAAGTTTTAGCTTAAGTCATGAGGTCAAATTGGTTCCTTATCATGTCATATTGAGATCCAGCACATTCAACTCATCAAACCTAAAGATCTAGCACATTTCAAATTTTTTTGGACGGGTATCAACTTTTCATGCTTTTTAAGCGATCATGCTTTCATTCTTCTACTTACTTCTACACATACATTCCTAAACATGCCGGTTCAACAAAAAGTAAAACAGTCCCTTGGGGGAAAAGAACATAGGCAAGAAAACCCAAGAGAGGATTATGAGTTTGCTTACTCAGACTTCACCCTATCACTCACAATCCATTTACCCCACCCCTAACAAAATAAGGTGCAATTCCCCAATGCACAAAAATCAAAAGTAAAACATAAGGTGAAGCAAACCTGTGGTGCATATGCGTCGAAGAGCTCTCAAGAAGCGGGTGGGTCCGATTTCCTGGATCCCGCTGGATCAACTCTAGGAATGCTATCAGTAGATCTATCCTTAACTAACGTAGCACCCTTAGTAGTGCTCAATCTGCCAAATGGTCCAATATCCACCTCACGAGCCCGCTGCTGTCTCCTCTCCTCATCAAGTATAGATGCCCTCTAGGCCTCTTCAAATTGTTGGCGCTCCTTCTTCTTCAGACGTCGAGCCTCCTCAGTATCAGCAGTGCGGTCGGAGCGGGGGGGCTTCCCAGCAGTATGGGAAAAGTCTAGTGAAGAGGCGGTACTGCCGCTAGAACTAGAACATGACAGCAATTCTGAACCAGTTGGTGCTCCGATCTGTATAGCCCCCTCCTCAGACTGGGGCAGTGACCACGTCAGAGCGAACTTACTAGGATCGGTTCCTGGTAGTGCGGTGGACAGTAATGGAGGTCCTGGTGGTGGGAGGAATGTAATGTGTGTCATCAGTGTCCTTGTTTTACTCGAAAAAATAAATAAAGTAAAATGACTAGTTTTTGAAAAATAGATTAAACTCATTATTGAAGAGAAACCGAATTTCCAAAAGAAACAGAGTTGCCACTTAATTTTTAGTAAAAAATCAAGAAAAACTTAAGGTTATCAATAGACTCAAACAGATAAAATCAATTGAAAATAAAAGGGTTCGAAGTTCAATGTACATTCTGAGAAGGTGTTAGGCCATCGGAATACCCTCTAACTTGCAGATGACCGACGATTTGACTAAAAGGACTTTGGCTAATTTTTGAAAGTTTAACTAAGTAAAAAGAGACTCATTTTTTATGACTATTTTTATTTATCTATTTATTATTATTTTTATCATTATTATTATTATTATTTTTATTTTATTTTATTTTATTTTTGTTGTCATTTTAATTATTTAAAGGGAGATGAACTAAAGGGGAATAATTTAAATGACAAGACTAATAAAAATAGAGCTAAAAGTATAAATATTTTAATTTGAATATGATAAAAAGTTGAAATGTCTATCTATGGGAATTTAATTAAATTAAACCATAATAAAATAAATGGTTAGTCAACATAATAAGCAAATAAAGAGCAAAGGATAAAGATATCAAATTTGGGCTTTTAGCCCAACTTTAGAAACTTGTCCTAATACCAAAAATGACCCAAAATAATGAATTTGGGCGTATTTAATTAAAATATGTTGCAGTGAATTCTTTTGGGCTTTTTAGGCCCATTTTCGCTCCCAAACACCTGTGTATACAACAAAGGTATATTGTTGTATATGGGTCATATTTTGGGCTTTTTCCATGTATATCAGCCTGTATACCATTCGTATACAATATACTTCAGCCTCCAAGTACTTGCAATTCGTTTTCAACCTGTAATTCAACATTTTGGGATGTATATCAAGCTATACTGCTGTATATCAGCATGTATACAACCCATTTTGGACCTCTCCAAGCCCTATAAATCAGTCCCTGCCCCTGTAATTTCTCCCATTTCACTCGAACAGACGAGGATGACTCAAGGAAATTCAACTCGGAGATATGGAAAGAGGGGAGTCCAAAGTAGACTCAAATGGGACAGTGTTCATGCCAAGAAGATGAAGAAAAGGAATTAGCACAAGTACAATAGTTCCGTAAAAATAAACAAGATAAATCGAATAGTTGTTATATCAAATTTCTTCTTTTTTTTTAAACATAAAATTTTGTTGATCAAGGTATGGACTCAAACACTAGTAAATAAAAATAGACAAATCCACATATAATTGTGTATATGAACAACCTACATGGTATAATCTTACTTGGACCAAATAATACCCAATCACAAAAAATGAAAATAAGAAAATAACTCTAACTAAACTAACTGTAATTTCCTAATAATCAGAATCATGTGAAGACCACCCAAATCAACAAACAAGGTTGATCACAAATGCTAAAAAAC
The DNA here is from genome assembly GCF_000226075.1 of Solanum tuberosum. Taxonomy (NCBI): domain Eukaryota; kingdom Viridiplantae; phylum Streptophyta; class Magnoliopsida; order Solanales; family Solanaceae; genus Solanum; species Solanum tuberosum. The sequence continues at coordinate 594,585 of NW_006239090.1, read as the reverse complement.
TGAAAATAATAGAGTAAGTTGGATATGATACTTTAAATACATGGTGAGATAGATGAGGAGTATTCAAGTGTCTACACTCTTCATGCTTAACTAATAAAACTTAAAAGAGTATTCATACTTAACATGTAAACTTATACGAGATAAAAATACCACAACAAGTTCGACAAATTTGAGCTTGAATCATACATAATGCTTGCTGTCCACAAAGGTTCAAACAAATTTCTTATCCATTTTTATCTTTTTCGAGTCATTAGCTTTAAGCTACATGAAACTATTTCTAACATTAGAATGCAACCAACCGTTCAATAAAGAAAGCGAGCTCCTATAAAAAGCTTAAATATCTCAAAACACACCGGAATTTGCAGCAATCCCACTAAACCTCATTTCAAATTTGTGATAGTCAATAAAAGAAAAATACAACTCAAACAAGCATAATAAACTGATTAGAAAATGAAATGTTTGATACAAATATTTCATTTCTAAACATGCTTGAATACACATATACAAAAATGTATTACATGAATAGACTAAAAAAAATGATTACCTATTTAACAAAGAAGAACAAAAGCACAGAAAAGCTAAGTTATTACCTTCCACAGGGAAGTGAACTAGGACGACGGGTTGGAGACGACACTCCTTCCAACACCACGAGTGAAAGATTCCAACGGAAAGCTCTAATAGCCAAAGGAACGAACCAGAAATTTATCTGAACACTATCACCTTAAATGTAAAATAGTAGTTCTTTCTTTCGCTCTTCCCACTGTCTCTAACTTCAAAAAAAAAATTCAACTAAAAATCTCCCCCCCACCATTCAACAGTGACTAAGAGGGAATATATATGGGGTTTTAGGGTTCCCAATCTTGAGGAGAAAGAGGAGAAAATCCGGATAGGGCCAGGGACCATTTCGAAATTCAAAATCCAAATCCTTTCACCATTTAGGGGAGACACCCTTTTCCAAAATTTCAACCCATTCCGGAAGAGGAAAGGGTGAGACAAACGGTCCGGATCGATTTACTCGTCCTTGGGCGCGACGTGGCTCCATCTCAAGGCCACAAGGACGGATTCATAGCTGCTCTACTACTGTGACTTGTACAAACTGAAAGGGACGTGAGGAAGAAGATGGGGCGCGTATTTCAGGTCAATTTTCTGGGCTGCTGGACGCGGTTCATAACTGGACTGGACTGGTTTCGAGGTTGATGGGTCGCTTCTTTCTGGAATTTCTCGGTTTCCATCGTGAAGAAGATGAACAGGGGTAAGGTCATTTTTTTATGTTTTGTACGTATCTGGGTATGCTGAATGTATTGTATTGTTGTATGTATGGGTGGGCTGGGTTTTGAAATGGGCTGAAGGAATATTGGATGGGAATTGAAGGAATGGAATTGTTGGAAAATTGGAATCTAGAGAATCAACCCAAATCTTGCTAAGATGAAGGCAAAATTGGTTTCAGGGTAGAATTGAAAATGTGGTTAGATTTTAAATGGACAAATTGTCCATTAGATTGCAATTATAGCCAAATGAATTAAGGACTTAGTCAAATTGAGTTAATTAATAAATTCAACTAATAATTAAATAGGACGAATCAATATAAATTAATTAATGAGCTTCTTACTCGTAAAGAAATAAAATAGTTAGCTCAAATATAAACTAAATAATTTAAAGTACAAACTATTATATAACTAAACTAATTAACCAAATATTTAATTAAAATAAAATCTTTTTTGAGACGATTTTCAAATAATCATAAAACATACTAGTTATATACATAATTATGTAAAACATATATATTATCTAAAAATTATAAAAAAGTGATAAAACTATTTTAAAATAACTCGCAAACTATATTTTTTTTATTTTTTTTATTCAAAAATTTAATAAAACTAATTATTTTAAATTGTTTGAAAATTGAAAAAGATCGATGATTAATCTATATTGTGGAGGTCCAAAATTAGGTGTCAACATCTGTCCCTCGTTTGACATGGATTGGTGAAAAATATTCGAGGCAAATGAAATTGACGAATCCAATTTTGACCGACCACATATTCATCCTTCAGACAGAGGGATTTTGGACGGACTTTTGGAATTATGGCAGAACCCTGGAAATCGGATTCCTACATATCTCAGGCTATATGAGAATTCAGGCCACTTTTAGTTCGATATGCTTGATTTGACACACGATTTGAAAGAATTCAAAAGTCATCCCGATATCGGATTATGAAGAGACCGGAATACTCGAGAATAAGATTGAAGAGCGGACGATGGAATACAACCGAGTTTCAACACCTATTCTGCCTACATATCCCTCAACTCAGGAATGCTCGAGAATAAGATTTAAGAGCGAATGATGGAATACAGCCAAGTTTTCGACATTGAGCTCGCCTACATATCCCTCGACCTAGGGAATCAGGCTGCTTGTAGTTCGACTCGATCGGTTGAAAATGAAATCCATTATGCAAGATAACCTTTGGTTCCGGAAGAGAGACAAAATAAGTCGAGTATGAAAAGGAGGCTTGCAACCTCTTAGTCATGAATGTGGCGCGCTTCACACCCGTAATTAAGAACTTACCCGGACATAATTTCAAAAGCTCTTGGTGCATTGTCACTCAGATTGGAAAGCTGCTTCCGGTAGAGACCAAAAATTTCCGGATGCGAAACTGAAACTAGGAAACCTAAAGGAAAAACCACATGCCTTCTGATAGGGGTGTAGTTTGATTGTTGTGGAAGTCGCTTTCTTTGCTTGCGTCCTAAGAGTTTGGCACTCCTCTTTGGAATATGTCCCAGTCCACTGCTAAGAAAAAGTTCCACGTTGTGCTACATCCTAATTGATGTCGTCCGCACCTGTGGTTTGTTTTTGAGAATTCATCCTCTCGGATGCCCTCGACAAAGACTGAGATAAAACTTATTAGCATAAAATGCTATTCAAATGGAGAGATAGTGTCTTTTACCATGTTGGCACTTAATTGCTCTCCTTGAACATTTGACGTCAACTCCATCGGGTTTGACGTAAAGCAAATAAAGCTTGTGTCTCATATTTGCAATATAATCTTCAATGTACTCTTCCTTTGATGTCAAAGCAATGAAATAAGCTGATGTAATATGCTGACGGTTCTCTTGATGTCATTTTTGCAAAGAAAATGATACAGTCGATGTTGATCTTCTTGTGATGGGTAAATATTTCTATTGCGATGCATAACTCCTCCTCTCGCGATGCATGAATCTTTTTCCCACAATTCATGAATCTTCTCTTGCAATGTATGAATCTCTTCCCGCGATGCATGAATCTTTCTCTTGCAATGCATGAATTTTTTCTCGCGATGCATGAATTCTTTCTCCTGCGATGTATGAATTTTCCTCTTGCTATACATGACCTCTTTCTCTTGCAATGCATGATTTCTTCCTCTTGCAATGCATGATTTCCTTCTCTTGCTATGCATAGCTTCTTTTTCCCGCGATGCATGACCTTTCTCTTGCAATGTATGACTCTTTCTCTTTCTATGTATGGATCTTTCTCTTGCAATGCCTGATTTCTTCCTCTTGCAATGCATGATTTCCTTCGATGATGCCTCTCTGATACCGAACGAAGATAATGCTTCATCGAGCAACATAGGTGATCTTCTGGGTATCTTTTGGATGGCGATATCGTCTAATCGACAATAAAATGACTCTCAGAGTAGTGGTATCATCTCATTCGACAATACAACATAAATAACTCTCTGGGTAGTAATATTTTTAGGTCTGATAATATGATGCAGATAATGTCCTCCAAGTTTCTTTAGTTGATGGAAAACGGTAAAGTGTCTTTCCTCGTGGTTTACATTTGTCCCATCTCTGAACACAGTAGTATGTTCAGTATGGACTTCGCCTTGCTGAGAATTGAATGAAATAATGCTATTTCTATTTCAAGTTCTTTTGATATCAGAAGCATAAAATATTTTCTGCATCCACAGAAAAAATTGTTAGTTTTGGTGAGCTTCTTGCCCTTTTGACTTCTCCATATTCATTGCATAGATTGATATGCTGATCTTGAAGCAATCTTATAGACTTGCATCCACAGAAAAATTGTTAGTTTAAGAATGAACTGATCTGTGTCAATTCTTTTCGGTTATCTGCTCATTGTCCTGCTATCTCCGGTTGATTTTTCTGATCTCCCGCTTCTTGATAGATAAGGCAAAACATTTTTATGCAAAAATAATTGAAACATGAAAGAAAAGTTTTTAGGGAAAATAGATTTTCAAAAGTAATGTTTGGGAAAAGGTCACTGCTAAGTGTCATATTACGTCGAGCTTAATGAACACCTTTGGAGTTGATGTTTCGAGATCTATCTGATTACTTGTTGGGAAGTATTTAAAGTTGTTCTAAACCTCCGGTGAATCCTAATGAAATTTTTGTGGTCATCCTCAAAATTTTTTGTCTTAGTTGATTGTCTCGGCCTATCTTGAACTGTTGATGAACAAATCATGGAATTTTTGAGATCTTCTAAAAAATTCTGTCCCAGTTACGATTCTCAATGGGACTTCAGTCTTGACTTTGTTGGAGAGATATTCTTCTTGAGAATTTTTGAGTTCCTCTCAAAAATTCTGTCCCAGTTTCTACTGTAAAGAGAAATAGAAATCTTACGGGATATATGATAGAGCCGTTGTGGTGCCTACGTGTCCCGTTGAGGCAGGAATCAAGTCAAATGTAGTTCCCCCTCTCGAGGATTAACAAAAATAAGAAAAATTACAAAGAAACTGATCGAGGCCGACATAGGCCGCCTACGTATCTCATTCTTGAAAATTTAGGTCGAACGTAGTTCAAGTACAAAGAAATATTAAAAGGGGATAAAGGGGTGACCGAGGCCGACATATGCCGCCTACGTATCTCATTTTTGAGAATTCAGGTCAGACATAGTTCATTGCAGAGAGATAAAATTTTAAATGAAGCGATTACAAGCAAACAGAACGATTACAAGGAAACAATACAAACGCAAACTGAAGCTTCACACATAATATCTTTTGACAGCATCTGAGTTGATCGGTTTCGGCCATTCGGTGCCATCCATCTCTGACAGGACCAAGGTACCTCCGGATAATACTTTGTGAACCATGTAGGGTCCCTGTCAATTTGGTGCAAATTTCCTTTTATATTCATCCCGGTGAACGAAAATGCGTTTGAGGACCGATTGACAAATTTTCAAATATTCTGGCTCTTACTTTCTTATGGAAAACACGAATCATTCTTTGTCGATACAATTGACCATGACAAACAACAACCATTCTCTTCTCATCAATCAATGTTAATTGATCGATCCGTTTACGAACCCATTCAACATCATTTAATTCAGCTTCTTGAATGATTCTCAACGAAGGTATTTCAACTTTTGTAGGTATAACTACTTCTGTTCCATATACTAATAAGTACGAAGTGGCTCCAATTGACGTTCTGACAGTCATTCTGTAACCCAACAAAGCATATGACAACATCTCATGCCAACCTCTGCGATTATCAATCATTTTCCTCAAAATCTTCTTTATGTTCTTGTTGGCGGCTTCTACAAATCCATTCATTTGGGGACGATAGGCAGTTGAGTTTCGGTGAGTAATCTTGAATTGTTCACATATCTCTCTCATCAAGTGATTGTTGAGATTCGCTCCATTATCAGTAATGATGGATTATGGCGCTCCAAACCGACATATCAGATTGTTGTGAACGAAATCAACTATAACTTTCTTGGTCACTGACTTATACGATGCTGCTTCCACCCACTTGGTGAAGTAGTCAATGACAACCAAAATGAATCTGTGTCTGTTGGAGGCGGCTGGCTCTATTGGACCAATGCCATTCATGCCCCAAGCTACAAACGGCCAAGGTGAACTCATAGCATTGAGTTCGTAAGGCGACACTCGAATCAAATCACCATGCACTTGACATTTATGACATTTCTGCACAAACTTGCAACAATCATGCTCCATAGTCATCCAAAAATAACCGGCTCGGAGGATCTTCCTCGCCAAAGTGAACCCATTCATGTGAGTACCACAAACTCCGGCGTGTATCCGTTCCAGAAGCCTTGTAGCTTCATTAGCATCAACGCATCTGAGAAGACCTAAATCTAGAGTCCTCTTATAAAAGATTTCCCCGCTTGCGAAGAAATTGAGGGTCATACGGCGTATCGACTTCTTCTGGTTGAACGTTGCATTGTCAGGATAAGTCCCGGTCTCTAAATACTTCTTGATGTCAAAATACCACGGCAAACCATCTGGTTTTGCTTCAACATATGAACAATGAACATGCTGCTCTTTTACCTCTATATCCACTGGATCAATATAACTTGTATTTGGATGTTTAATTATTGACGCAGTGGTGGCAAGAGCATCAGGCAACTCATTCTGTGTCCTGGGAGCGTGTCTGAACTCAATCTTGCGAAATCTCTTGCACAACTTCTGTATATACTGCACGTACGGTGTAATCTTTGGGTTTTTTACGGCCCATTCTCCTTGAACCTGATGAATCAGCAAGTCTGAATCTCCAACAACCAGAAGCTCATGAACATTCATGTCAATGGCCATCTTCAAATCAAGGATACAAACTTCATATTCTGACATGTTGTTCGTGCAATCAAATCCGAGTTTAGCTGCCATAGGATAGTGTTGACCAGATTCTGATACCAAGACCGCTTCGATACCTTTCCCTATGTGATTCGTCGCTCCATCAAAGAACACTTTCCAACTCGGGTACATTTCAGAAATATCTTTACCTACAAATGCAACTTCTTCATCGGGAAAATAAGTGTTGAGCGGTTCATACTCTTCATCAACTGGATTTTCTGCAAGATGATCAGCCAAGGCCTGGGCTTTTATTGCCTTTTGGGTTACATACACAATGTCAAACTCACTCAAGAGCATTTGCCATTTAGCCAATTTCCCGATCGACATTGCTTTCTGAAAAATAGACTTCAACGGGTCCATCCTGGAAATAAGGTATGTGGTATAAGAAGACAAATAATGTCTCAACTTCTGAGCAATCCACGTCAAAGCACAACACGTTCTCTCCAAAAGAGTGTAACGAGCCTCATATGGAGTGAATTTCTTGCTCAAGTAGTAGATGGCTCGCTCTTTCTTCCCAGTTTCGTCATTTTGACCAAGCACATATCCAAATGCTTTATCCGAGACAAACAAATATAGCAACAGTGGACTCTCTTCTCGTGGAGGAACCAACACCGGTGGATTGGACAATTAAGTTTTGATGGCATCAAAAACAGTTTGCCATTCTCCGATCCACTTGGTCAGGGCATATTTTTTCAACCGCTTGAAGATGTGTTCACACACCACGGTGGATTAAGCTATGAACCGGCTGATGTAGTTCAACCTTCCCAGAAAACTCATTACCTCTTTCTTGGTCTTCGGAGGAGGTAACTCCTGAATCACTTCGATTTTGGAAGGGTCAAGCTCAATACCCCTCCTGCTGACTATAAATCCCAACAGCTTGCCACCTGGCACCCCAAAAACATATTTGGCGGGATTTAATTTCAAATTGTATCGGTGCAGGCGGTCAAAGAATTTCCTTAAGTGAGTCGAGTGATCCGAACTCTCCCGGGATTTGATTATGACACCATCTACATACACCTCAATCTCCTTGTGAATCATATCGTGAAAGATGGTTGTCATAACCCTCATGTAAGTAGCACCAGCATTTTTGAGACTAAACAACATCACCCGATAATGATATACACCCCAAGGTGTAATGAAAGCTGTCTTTTCTGCATCTTCTTCATCCATCAGGATCTGGTGGTAACCAGCATAACAATCCACAAATGACTGTATCTCATTCTTAGCACATTTATCAATGAGAATGTGGATATTCGGTAATGGAAAATTATCTTTCGGGCTTGCTTTGTTGAGATCTCTGTAGTCAACGCAAATTCTGATCTTTCCATCTTTCTTGGCAACCGGAACAACGTTGACTAACCAAGTCGGATATTGCATCACTTCCACTACTTGAGACTTGATCTTCTTGGTAATATCCTCTTTGATCTTTAAACTCAACCCAGACTTAAACTTTCGAGTCTTTTGTTTTACTGGACTGAATTCTGGATTAATCGGCAACTTATGGGACACCATATTCGTACTCAGCCCTGGCATATCCCTATAAGACCAGGCAAATACATTAATGTATTCTCTAAGCAAATGAACTAGGTCCCTTCTTTGAGCTTCGGTCAGATGGACACTAATTCTGACTTCTTTAACACACTCCTCATCTCCAAGATTCACAATTTTGGTTTCTTCTAAATTCGGCTTGGGTTGATTCTCAAATTGTCGAAACTCTTCTGCAACATGTTCGGGTACCTCATTTTCTTCTTCGTATTCCTCGCATTCATCATTATCTACCTTATTTCATTCACTCGGTTCATGAGACATGACATTGGCGGTTTTAAATTATTATTACTGAAAGCATAAAAAAACGAAGTTAGGAAAGTAAAGTGTAATAGATAAATAAATAAACAAACAATTTTTTAATAAGAGAGGCTTTCATTTAAATTGAAAAACAAGCACAAACTTTGACCATGGTCGAGGGCCATTTTGTCTTTTTAAACATCACAAGAGAATTTATAAACTTCAAACAAGTAAAAACTACATAAAGGGTGGGTCTCGGGCCTCTTCCGGACTACCACCGATTTTAAAAACAAACATAAACACATGTCTTTTCTACCAAGCTGCACGGGGAATCAGGAGCGGTGTGGAGGTCCAATTTTGCAATTGCTCTTCAGGTTCTGCATCACAGATGCCTGATGTCCCAGCCTCTTCCTCGATGACCGCATCAATCTCCTCAAAAAGGCCCATATTCCTTCTCCGAGACCATCATCATTGACATATCCTTGCACCGGGAATGACTGGTACAGATGAGGAATTGGCCTGACCAATACTTGATCAACACTCTTGTTCTTCATCTCTGCTTCATCATCTGTTGGGACATACCCCAAGACAAACTTTGCTCCTTTGGCCGGGATTTGGATAGGCTCGACAATTTCTTGAAAATGTTTCCCCAATCTGAAACCTGGTTTGAAACCACTCCGGAGCATAACAGTAGCAATCATCTTGTAAACAGAAGGCATAGGAGGCTGTGGAGCCAAGTCATCACCGGTGGCATTTACCAACTCTACCGTGTATAAATCACAACCTCGGGAGACCTCATCGACGATCGGCGCATACCCATTGGAATGGCTTCCTTCACCGTGATTGACCAATTCCTGGTCCTTCCAGACAAATTTCATTACTTGGTGAAGGGTAGAAGGCACAGCCCCAACCATGTGGATAAACGGTCTTCCCAGAAGCAAATTGTAGCTGATATTGATGTCCAACACCTGAAACTCCACATTGAATTTTGTAGGACCCATCTGAATATCCAAGTTTATTGCCCCTATCGTGTCTCTTTGCACTCCATCGAAAGCTCTCACATTGACCTGGTTTTGTTGAACCTTCCCAAGTCAAATTTTAGCTGCTGGAGAGTCGAAAGCGGGAAGATGTTGAGCCCGAACCCATCGTCAACCAAAACATAATTTATGACTTTGTCTCGGCACATAATGGTGACGTGCAGAGCTTTGTTGTGCATCTTGCCTTTAAAGGGCAGCTCTTCGTCACAAAAACTGATGCGGTGTCCTCGAACAACTTGGTTTATCATGGCTGCAAGATTATCACTGTTAGTGCCCACAGACACATAAGTATCGTCCAAAGCCCTCATCAGAGCCTGCCTATATATGCATTTGTGAACTCATCAACAAGGCCCATAAAGAAATTTGAGTCGGCGTTTTCTCCAAATGCTTCATAATCGAATAATCTTTCGGCTGCATTTTTCTCCAGAACTCCTCGGCCGCGGCTTCAGTGATCGGCCTTTTCATTTGGTCCTTCTTCTGCCCTCCTTGAGCCAATTCTTCCGGTGTGTAACATCTACTAGATCTGGTCATGCCTTGAGTGGCAGTCGTTTCAATCACAAACTTTGGTCGTGCAAGAGTTTTTCTTGGCACCAAGGCAATAGCCTTCTCGGGTGTTAGAATCACAAACTCTTTCTTCTCTCTAATGCTCAACGAGGCTACAACCCTTTACAGTTCATTAGAAGCGATCGGAACTATTGCCTTTGTCACGCACCAATCATCATCCGTATCTATCATATTGATAGTGACGCCTCCATGATTTAGCAAAGGATTACTATTGACATTGGGCATGACTGTCTAAAGAGAGACCACGTTCTGGTCAATCAGGTCTTGGATCTTATGATTCAGGTTGATACAGTCCTCGGTATCATGTCCAACATAGTTGGAGTGATATGCACACCTCTGGTTAAGTCTGTAAAACTTTGAGCTAGTGTCAACCGGCTTGGGCCTTACCGAATGAATATATCCTGCTGCAGTTAATCGTTCGAATAGCTTTGTTTGGCTTTCGATGAGCGGAGTGAAATTTCTAGCAGGCTTCTTCTCAAATCTGGGGGGGTCGTAATTGCCTTGTTGAGGGGGAGACATTTGGCGATAATTTGGAGCATTTGGTCGTGTGGATTGATATCTGGGATATGAATTGGTTTGGTAATTTGGCTGAGGAGCCTGGTAGTTCCGGGGGGGGGGGGGTATTTGGTAAAGTGGAGCTAGGGTTTGGTATATTGGGGGAGGAGTTTGGTAATTTTCCTGAACGTTGGCACAGTTGGGGGCCACATTTCGATAGTGATGAGGTGGAGTTTGGTAAACTGGAGGGGGAGTATTTTGATAACAGGGAGGATGGCGGTACTTTGGTACCTAGGGGAGGGGTATTTTGGTAATCATCTGGTGTATAGCGAGCAGGGTACGAACTCTGTGAAGGTCGGGAACGACCTTGGTATGATGAGGATTTCCTTAGGGTCTTCTTCCTCTCGTAAGAGATTGAAGACACATCTACTCTTTTCTTCTTCAACAAACCCGAGTATCCGGGCAAGGCAGCAACACGAGAAATCTTCCCAGTTCTTAATCCATATTTGATAGTCTCACCTACTTTGACTATCTCAACAAACTTTGCTCCAACGAGCAACATGATTCTATTATAATATTCGGGCTCTTGAACCCGCACAAATACTTTGACAATTTTCTTCTCAGACATAAGAGGCCGAACTCTAGATGCCTCCTTTCTCCATCTGTATGCAAATTCTCTCTAACTTTCATTTGACTTCTGCTTCATTTTTTCTAAGGAATAGCGATCTGGAACGATCTCCACATTGTAGGCGAATCGTTCGATAAAGTCCTTAGCCAGAGCATTCCAGCTAAGCCACTGTCTTGTTTCATGAGATGTAAACCATTCCAGAGCCTCTTCACTCAAACTCCGGCTAAAAAGCCGCATCAGTAAAGCTTCGTCTCTTCCAACTCCCACGAGCTGGTCATAGTAGGCTCTCAGGTGCGCTAAGCGGTTCCCTATTCCTCCGAAAACGTCAAACTTTGGCACCTTGAACCCTTCCGGGAGGTCCAAATTCGGATGAATGCCTAAATCCTCATCACTCAAACCGGCGACTTCAGGAATACACTGTAACTCTTTTATTGCCTTTAGGATCTCTTCCTTCATATCCATCTTGGAGGCCTCTTCCTTTGACCTCCACTCTCTCTCTCGCTCCTCATAGTGGTCGAGTTCAGAACCATTGGGGTCATGCTCATTGGGGACCGGGATTTGGAAATTGACTTTTTGAGGTTGGGGGTGGGGGCAATGGAGGGAATTTGGGCATTTTGAGGGGCTTGATAGTTTTGAGGGAAAGTCTAGGGGCTGGTATACTAATTTTGGTGGTGGGGGGAAGTTTGCAGGTGGTTAACATTTTGGTTTTGAGAGGGAGGACAAGCCTGAATGTTGGCATTTTGAGGAGGGACTGGCGCTTGAGGGTTGGTACTTTGAGAAGGAGGTGGTTTCTGGTAAGAGGCAGAGGTATAATGGGGATTTTAGGTGGTTAGGTCGATGATAGAGGGATTCTGAGCGGGACTAGAGGGTGGGTATTAAGCCTATTCTGCGTTTGAAGGAGGAAAGTCAAATGGAGGCCTTCCGTCTGCTGGAGCATTGAAAGCAAAACCCGGATTAGGCAAATCTTGCCTTCTCTGCATTTCGACCCTCATCTTGGTGATCTGTTGCATCAACTACATGATTAGCTCGTTCTGATCAGCAATAACGGGATGAGCCACGACAACATCGGTACGGCCAATCTCTTTATTGTTATCACTCATTGCTGCTTTTCCCTTTCGAGAACTTTGACTGGGGAAGGAATCTGTAGGGCCTTTTGATCTTGTAAAATAGGGGTGTTCAGACAGCTTATCAACACAGATCAGTTCTAACTACTTGTAGAAGAAAACAACTCAAAGGCAAATCTGTTAGTTTTGATTCAGGACAAATATTCCAAATATCACATAGAGGGCATATAAACACATAAGGGTTACTTCGTTTGAGAACATGTTAACCCACGAATAATGGGGACTGATTTTTTGAACAAGCAGGATTTTGCTCGTTTTATTTTGAGGCTAGTGACTCAGAAATGTTGAATTGCATTGAGCTAAGGTCTTCTTACTGCATCTCTCGGCATCTGTTGATGTGAATTCAATGTTTCCTTGTAGAATGAAATGGGGGAAAAGAAAATTTTAAAAAGATAGGGGCTATGCCTTGAAAGGCTGCCTACGTATCTCCCACGAAGAATTCAGGCCCTACGTAGTTCGAATACAAAGGAAATTTTCAT
>NW_006239090.1:572886-581838 GCF_000226075.1 Solanum tuberosum | reverse complement strand
ACATGCAATAAAGCTCCTAAAAGATAGATGGTGCCTTTATCAAAGCTTCTTCTTCTTACTGCTGCATTAATCACGGGGGACAAACTCAACTTGAATCTTTCCCATGTTGATGAGGGATTCCACGTCATAGCTAAACCCGAGGCACCTTCCAATGTTGTGATCTATGGCGTCATGATAAGGGCAGGGTTTCCAGATTTCAATCCCAACGGGATCGATTGCTTCGTCATCCTTTCTGATAGAGGCCAAGACCCCCTTTTGCACCAACTGACTGTAGATATCCAACAACGTTTTCTTAAAAGGCGTGAAGTAGTGAAAATAAAACAAACTGTGCTCAGTGACCGACATACTAGGCTCCAGTTGATCACAGGTAAGGACGGTGTTCTCTCCCCACATATACGGGATCTCCCCAACGTTGATCAGGTTGCAGATTACTGCCTTAAGCTCTACACATTCTTCTATATTGTGTCCTCTTTGGTTCAGGTGGTAGGCACACGTCTTTTGAGAGCTTTCATGCCCAAACCCAAAAATGGTTCCTTCGAGAGGCTTCAGCATGCGTGAAGCCTTAAGGTGCTTGTAAATGAGAGCACACGACACGACTCTTACCCCATGCTATGTGTCCGCTCATAAGCTGGGAGAGTGATTTTTTTGTCTCCTCCTTTCAGACGTCCTAGGAAGGGAGGCATATAGATGATTTCCTCATCGGTATCTTCTTCAGTAGCTCCAGGGTGAGTGTCTTCGGGACCACTATTGGCTTCTTGATTGAAGAAAGAGCATTTTCCGCGTATCTTCTGAAGCCTTATGTTTATATCATTGTTGAAGACATTATGTTCCTTCCGCATAACAACCGTCTCCTCGTTCATGACAGCATATCTTGCCATTTTAGCCGCCAACTCCGTATCTAGTGCTGCACTTTTGGCTTGCGCAGCTGCGGTGGCTAATTCTACTTTTATTCTTCTCTCTCAATTTCTCGAATCTCTTGTTTGAATTGACGCAGTTTCATCCTTAAATTCTCCTCAGTCGTCTTCATCTCGACATTCTTGCCCTTTTCCATCTTAGCAACAATTTCACCTTTCATGAGATGATAGAGTAATTTTTAGGATTTGGTAGTGAAATTTTATTTTTGGCTGAGAAACTTAAGACTCAGGAAATTTTGATTGGACTTTTTGGTAGTGACTTGTAATTGGCATTGTAGAGATTTTTTTCAGAATTTTTTTGACAAGGAATGGGCTAAAAATGTCCTCATTCAAAGCAACGTACCACATAAACAGTTAAAACACACAACTAAACAGACTGATATCGCATCCTAAACATGCATGTGACCCTTTTGTGCAAAGGGTAGGCCTAGCGAATTGAATGATGTATATGTCTTTTTAAGCCAATTCATTATCCCCAAAATATTTCATTAATAGCATTCAAAAATGTTTGACAACATAAAATTAGGGAAATGAGTTCGGAAAGTAAATTACAAAGCAAAGTACAAATAAAGCAATCCCACGCAGGGATGATAACAAACTTCAAGCTCATCCTGAACTTTCGCCAAGTCTGGTCCTCTTGGCAATGCTGACCTTTTCCCAAATAGCATATATGTTCGCCCATAAGTGATCTCTAGCCAACCGAACCCCTTCTTGATGTCTGAACCTCTCGACCGACTGAATCTGTTGTTCCATGCTATCATCTAATTCTGATATGCATTGCCTTGCTCTTCGTAACTCTTTCTTCAACTGAGCTATGACTTCGGCGTCTTCTGAATGTCGGCGTTGATGATCCAACTCACTCTTATCAAACTTCTCTTGGAGTCGATGAAGTCAAATTTGATGTTTGGCCCCAACATCTACAATAATATGGGGAACGTTTGGACCAGGCTCGATAGTTTCGGCGAGGCTCTTCTTTAACCATTCCTTGCAATCCCTAGAACATTCAGGATGGAACCTATTTGGTATCGGTTCACCCAATACCCTTCAAGTCTTCCATGTTCTACGTCTGTCTTCAGCATAAGAGACTCGTCCATTTTCATGATCGGTTGCGAATTTCCTCATGTCCATAATTTTGGGAATCTCTTGTTTCCCTCCCAGTTGTCTAAGGACTCGACCGGGAGCATATGGTTTAGTCCCACTTAATCCGGAAAATATCAAGTAAGGGGTATTTTCCGCTCGAATCACCATTTGCTTTGTCACCACCAAACTTTTTATCGACCACTGCACATTTTCTTCCCTTAGCCCTCGAAGTCTCGGATACCAGAATTTTAGACCTCCAGTTTTGTTGCAATGATTATGGTACATCCACCAATCGTGACCTGAAAGTTCGTCTGATCGTTTTAACAGATCTGGTTCTTCTGGATTATGGGCTTTGATCAAATGTCTCATAATCCACCATTGAAGTATCAAGTTGTATCCCTGAAAGAAACGCTCTCTGCTTTGACACTTGTCCAAAGCCCTATAAATGTCAGCCAAAATCATTGGTTGCCGACCCGTAGCCCACTCCATAAAAGATAGCATGAGTGACCATTACTACACTTGGATGAATAGTGTAGTTTGGTCCCTGGGGAAATACCATCGTCCCAAGTAGGCATATTGCAAAGGCAAAATGACGTGTCTCCTTCCATTTTTCTTTTGAGACAAACTCTTCTTTAAATTTCTCGTAAGCTCTTGCACATCCAAATTGATAATAGAGCTTTCTAAGTGGAATGTTTGGTCCGAGAAGCTTGTCCATCCATTCAGTTTTGACGAGTGAGTTTCTTTTTCATTTCAGCAAAATCCCATGTTTTGGGGAAAAGAATATCTGTATCGGGTTGACGCTTCCTCTTGTTGCACATGTCGACACTCTCATAACTTGCCATGACTTCTTCAATAGTCGGCGTCATTTCCACTTCCCTAAACCAAAATACCATATTGTCGCTGTCCCAAAACTTTACCATTGTTCCAATTAAACCGGGCCAAGCCACAATTTCCATCAGTGACGGGAGATTGCCTATGTGTCTTTGAACTTTTCTCTTGTCTCTGTTGTTCATGAACTTCCACCAAACTTGGAGATAAGGATCAGGTATGGTCACCATTCGGGTTCTCAGAGGCTCATGTGCTGGATTCATCCTACAAGAAAACAGACAAAGGTAAGTTACCCCCACCCCCATAGATAATTGATTTATTTTAAAAATACATAAACATCTTTTAATTAAACACATAAGCATGATTGTCTTTCATTGGCAAATGGGGCAAATAGACACAAGGTGGGCTTCTAATGGACCCAACATGCCTTGGGTGTTGGGTCAACTTAGTTCAAAATGCGCTAAAAGTCGGGATTTGGTTTCTCTCTACGCTAGTTGACTAAGAGTGGCTTTTGAAAGACCGGGAACCCAAACGGACAACTTAGGCTGGAATTCACGACAACCATTGGACGCATGACGAACCAATAAATTGCCGATCATTTTGGAAAAGGGTTGAGTATAAAAAAGTCCGACTGCGGTTCCGAAAAACCATCCTTTAATATAGGGTTAAGTCATCGACGACCCCTTAAAGTTGTCCGCATAATTCATTTAGACACCTCAACTAAGATTTGTACCTATTGAACACCTCTACCCCTTCAAAATTGAACCATTTGAACATTTTTTTGACAATAAGCTAAAAGTATAAAGTGTGTGAAATACACTCGCGATGACATGGCTATTTAACGAATTAAATACCGACATCTGGTATTTTTGAGTCCAAAAAATTATTTTAAAAATATGTTATAAAGTAAAAGAAAAAAGAAATTATTTTCAAGATAAAAATTAAAAGAGAAATCATGTAACTTACCTACCATGCTATTCCATTAGAGTACAAAACTACTCTCCCTCTACGGTGCCCCACCCCCAACACGACAATCCACCGCTGTAAATATGCCATTTTCAAACCTTCTTGATTCATCTGCAACATAGAATTCAAGCAAAAGAATGAAAATTTATTGCTATTTTTGATGAGTTGTGGAAGAGTTGGCCATAGGTAATAAAAAAAATTAACTGTCTTCTTCGTTCCATTTTTGACGGAAAGTCACCGGAAAATTAATCAGTTCTGATGGACATTATCGAAAAAAATTGAGTTATGTCGGATTTCGTTTTGAGTTCTATAGTTGATCATCTTTTTTTCGATTGAAGAACACCTTTACATTCGCACAAATATATATCAATTTATAGCAAAAAATAAATAGGAAAATTTGTTAACAAAATTCACACAAATCTACATCAATTTAACACCAAAACACTATATTAACAACAAAGAAAAAATTCCAAACTTCAAGCCTCTACAAATTCAATGGCAATAATGGTGGTGGCTGCCATGGTGGCAATGAAGGTATGTACCGAAGATCCTAGTATGATGGCAATGGAGAAATAAAAAACAATGATGAAGGAAGAAGTTAAGTATTCAGAGAAAAAACGAGGAAGAAGATTGATGAATGGCAGCGGTGAACTAGTGTGATTGAGGAAGTGATCGGCAAAGAGGGGAGGAAGAAGAAAGAACATTTTTTCCACAAAAAAATGCCTAACTAAAGACCTCCCACGCGCCTATTTTGGGTGAATCACAAACTATGTGCCATGTAGGCAAAAAATGTTCAGATGGTTCAAATTTGGGAGGGTAGAGGTGTTCAATAGGTACACGTTCTAATTAAGGTGTCTAAGTGAATTATGCGGACAACTTTAAGGGGCCATCGATGACTTAAGCCTTTAATATACTATACATACGACGGAAGATGCCATTAAATGCAATGACAGTTATAGCAGTTTAAACACATTAAGCACAAATAAGCAATTCAGCAATTAATAATAATTAATCAAATAGTCAAATCTTATGGTTAGAACTTAATTAAATCACCAGCAGAGTCGACATTCCTGTTTTACTCGAAAAAATAAATAAAGAAAAATGACAAGTTTTCAAAAAATCGATTAAACTCATTATTGAAGAGAAACCGAATTTCCAAAAGAAACAGAGTCGCCAATTAATTTTTAGTAAAAAATCAAGAAAAACTTAAGGTTTTCAAAAGACTCAAACAGATAAAATCAATTGAAAATAAAAGGGTTCAAAGTTCAATGTACATTCCGAGAAGGTGTTAGGCCCTCGGAATGCCCGCTAACTTGCGGTTGACCGGCGATTTGACGAAAAGGACTTTGACTAATTTTTGAAAGTTTAACTAAGTAAAAAGAGACTCATTTTTTATGACTAATTTTATTTATCTATTTATTATTATTTTTATCATTATTATTTTATTTATTTTTTTGTTGTCATTTTAATTATTTAAAGGGAGATGAACTAAAGGGGAATAATTTAAATGACAAGACTAATAAAAATAGAGTAAAAGTATAAATATTTTAATTTGAATATGATAAAATGTTGAATGGCTATCTATGGGAATTTAATTAAATTAAACCATAATCAAATAAATGGTTAGCCAACATAATAAACAAATAAAGAACAAAGGAGAAAGATATCAAATTTGGGCTTTTAGCCCAACTTTAGGAACCTGTCCTAATACTAAAAATGACCCAAAATAATGAATTTGGGCCTATTTAATTAAAATCTGTTGCTGTGAATTCTTTTGGGCCTTTTAGGCCCATTTTCGCTCCCAAACACCTGTGTATTTATCAAAGGTATATTGTTGTATATGGGTCATATTTTGGGCTTTTTCCATGTATATCAGCCTGTATACCATTCGTATACAATATACTTCAGCCTCCAAGTACTTGCAATTCGTTTTCAACCTGTAATTCAACATTTTGGGATGTATATCAAGGTATACTGCTGTAAATCAGCATGTATACAACTCATTTTGGACCTCTCCAAGCCCTGTAAATCAATCCATGCCCCTGTAATTTCTCCCCTTTCACTCGAACAAGACGGGGCTGACTCGAAGAAATTCAACTCGAAGATATGCAAAGAGGGGAGTCCAAAGTAGACTCAAATGGGACAATGTTCATGCCAAGAAGATGAAGAAAAGGAATTAGCACAAGTACAATAGTTCCGTAAAAATAAACAAGATAAATCGAATAGTTGTTATATCAAATTTCTTTTTTTAAAAAAAATAATATTTTGTTGATCAAGGTATGAACTCAAACATTAGTAAATAAAAATAGACAAATCCACATATAATTGTGTATATGAACAACCTACATGGTATAATCTTACTTGGACCAAGTAATACCCAATCACAAAACATGAAAATAAGAAAATAACTCTAACCAAACTAACTGTAATTTCCTAATAATCAGAATCATATGAAGACCACCCAAATCAACAAACAAGGTGGATCACAAATGCTAAAAAGCTGAAAATAATAAAGTAAGTTGGATATGATACTTTAAATACACGGTGAGATAGATAAGGAGTATTCAAGAGTCTACACTCTTCATGCTAAACTGATAAAACTTAAAAGAGTATTCATACTTAACATGTAAACATATACGAGATAAAAATACCACAACAAGTTCGACAAATTTGAGCTTGAATCATACATAATGCTTGTTGTCCACAAAGGTTCAAAACAAATTTCTTATCCATTTTTATCTTTTTCGAGTCATTAGCTTTAAGCTACATGAAACTATTTCTAACATTATAATACAACCAACCGTTCAATAAAGAAAGCGAGCTCCTATAAAAGCTTAAATATCTCAAAACACACCGGAATTTGCAGCTATCCCACTAAACCTCATTTCAAATTTGTGATAGTCAAGAAAAGACTTAAAAGAAAAATACAACTCAAACAAGCAGAATAAACTTATTAGAACATGAGAAGTTTGATACAAATATTTCACTTCTAAACATGCTTGAATACACACATACAAAAATGTATTACATGAATAGACTAAAAAAAATGATTACCTATTTAACAAAGAATAACAAAAGCACATAAAAGCTAAGTTATTACCTTCCACAGGGCAGTGAACTAGGACGACGGGTTGGAGACGACACTCCTTCCAACACCACGAGTGAAAGATTCCAACGGAAAGCTCTAATAGCCAAAGGAACGAACCAGAAATTTATCTGAACACTATCACCTTAAATGTAAAATAGTAGTTCTTTCTTTCGCTCTTCCCACTGTCTCTAACTTCAAAAAAAAAATTCAACTAAAAATCTCCCCCCCACCATTCAACAGTGACTAAGAGGGAATATATATGGGGTTTTAGGGTTCCCAATCTTGAGGAGAAAGAGGAGAAAATCCGGATAGGGCCAGGGACCATTTCGAAATTCAAAATCCAAATCCTTTCACCATTTAGGGGAGACACCCTTTTCCAAAATTTCAACCCATTCCGAAAGAGGAAAGGGTGACACGAATGGTCTGGATCGATTTACTTGTCCTTGGGTGCGACGCTCCATCTCAAGGCCACAAGGACGGATTCATAGCTGCTCTACTACTGTGACTTGTACAAACTGAAAGGGACGTGAGGAAGAAGATGGGGCGCGTGTTTCGGGTCAATTTTCTGGGCTGCTGGACACGGTTCACAGTTAGACTGGGCTGGTTTCGACGTTGATGGGTCGCTGCTTTCTGGAATTTCTTGGTTTCCATCGTGAAGAAGATGAACAGTGGTAGGGTTGGTTTTTTTAATGTTTTGTACGTATCTGGGTATGCTGAATGTATTGTATTGTTTTATGTATGGGTGGGATGGGCTGAAGGAATATTGGATGGGAATTGAAGGAATGGAATTGTTGGAAAATTGGGCTCTAGAGAATCGGCCCAAATCTTGCTAAGATGAAGGCAAAATTGGTTTAAGGGTAGAATTGAAAATTTGGTTAGATTTTAAATGGATAAATTGGCCATTAGATTGCAATTATAGCCAAATGAATTAAGGACTTAGTCAAAATTGAGTTAATTAATAAGTTCGACTAATAATTAAATAGGACGAATTAATATAAATTAATTAATGAGCTTCTTACTCTTAACGAAATAAAATATTTAGCTCAAATATAAACTAAATAATTTAAAGTACAAACTATTATATAACTAAACTAATTAACCAAATATTTAATTAAAAAAAAAATAACTTTTTTGTAGACGATTTTCGAATAATCATAAAACATACTAGTTATATACATAATTATGTAAAACATATATATTATCTAAAAATTATAAAAAAAAAGTGATAAAACTATTTTAAAATAACTTGCAAACTATATATATATATATATATATATATTTTATTATATTTTTTTTCAAAAATTTAACAAATCTAATTATTTTAAATCGTTTGAAAATTGAAAAAGCTCGATGTTTAATCTATATTGTGGAGGTCCAAAATTGAGTGTCAACAATCCTCTTGAATGATCAGACGTCGCGAAGGACCGACATATTTGGACTTGCCCTTAGCGGCATAGGTTGGAGCTTGCTTGGGGGCCATGGTACCTCTGGAGGCTTAGTTAGTACCAAAAAAAAATCAAAAAGACTCATGGAAAAATTTTAGAACAAGAATTGGATCCAAACAAAAACTCAATTTTTTATTTTGGACAATAGCTGAACTGTCGACCCACGGTGGGAACCTATGGTCCGTCGATGGAACGACGGTCTGTGGGTCCCCTCTGTAGGTCAGAGTACCTAAAGTTGGGTCTCTTATTTGGGAACCACTGATAACGTTCAAATATACTTCTTGAAAAGAAATATAAACGATCGTATGTAATATATTTACCCAACTATGAGTCGGGGTCGATCCCACAGAGAATATGGAAGAATATTGTCAATAACAAATATTTAACTCGATAGTCGTTATATAAAAATGGGGGGATTTAAATTGAAATAAAATAAAAACAATAAAAAGATAACTTTGAACTAAGTATTTATTTATATTCAGATTATTAAAAGTAACTAGGAATGTGTTCCCCATAAGCTCATAACGCAGTAATCCTAATAATAGTAATCCTTTTCTAGTGTATTACATGCAAAGTGATAAGTTAGGTATCTCTAAATCCTTGATCCGGCATCTAAAGAATTTCACCCCGC
>NW_006239090.1:524885-572505 GCF_000226075.1 Solanum tuberosum | reverse complement strand
AAGCTAGAAGAAAATTTATATTGTGTCTTCTATCTTGATTCTTGGCTTCCCCCAAGAATAACTTTTCATGCCCTATTTATAGATATAGAAACCCTAAATAAAATAATTGAGTCCACCTTAAATTAGGAAATCAAAACCCAATTTAATTGGGTTTTCCGTTTTTTTCCCGTGTTACTGGAAACACGCCGCCGCCTCCAAATATTGATGTTTTCAAAACTTGCCACGTGGCAGTGGCATGAAATTTGAATTGCAAATTTTCGCTGCTTTTTCCCATATATACAAATATATTATTTTATTAAATTTAATCCATTAAGCTGCCTGCTTAATTTCCTTCTTCAATCTTGAATCTTTAATTCGTTTTAGCTCCAAACTTCTTTATTTTTCCACCAATTTAATCCTACAAATAAAATATATTATTTAACACAATTCATAAAATTAATGCTCAAAAAGGACAAATATAAATAATAAATGTGAGGAAATAATGATAAAAATATGTATTTTTAGCCTCACATCAACCACGGATGTGCAGAACGGTCTGTCGATCAAACGACGGACCGTAGTTCAATACTTAAACGAATTTTGTGTGCGACTGACCCACGGTCTCCCTACCTATGGTCCGTAGGTTGACCTACGTCCGTGAGTGGGGTTCGTAGATTAGTTCTATGCCAGACATAACACTTGAACTCTCATTCAACCCATAAGGTTAACAATCATACATTCAAACTCGATCTAATCATGCATTTCAACACAATATATGGTAGTTTATCATCCTTAGGGTTCTGATTACACAAAATTCAACCTTTTAACAGATCAAAATTACGAACCCTAAGTCAAAACATTCAATTAGACCCATTACTTGAATTATGTGGTTTTAACTTATAACACACTCACATTCTATCGTTCCAAGGGTGTTTCTAACTACAATTCAACATTCAACTAGAAGATTAACAACCCAAGGTCAAGATCCAACTTCGTGACTTCATGATTTAAACAATGAGCAGCGAATTCAAAGTTAGGTGAAGTCGTTTACCTTACAAGTAATCGAAGTGGGTAAGTGTGTCAGTGCAATGAATTCCTTGAACCTTTGCTATCCTTTCGACACCGAACCCGGACTGTGAAATTGATTGGGGGAGAAAATGGATGTGATTAGGGAGAGAAAAGGGAGATATGAGAGACAAAAGATTGATATGGGAGATTTATGAGTGATTTGGGGGATTTATTCATGATTATGGGTATTTGGAGGGTTGAAAAATGGTTGGGAGGGAATTTTGGAAGTGGGGAATGGTTTTAAAAATGAAAGGTTTTATAAAATAGGGGTCTGGGTCGGGTTAAGCAGAACCCTAGGTTGGACCCACGAGACCCCATCGACGGTCCGTGGGTCGACCTACGAACTGTAGGTCTGGTCCGTAGGTCACTGTTACACTTAGAAAATTTTAGAAACTTACTTGGGATCTATGGATGCCATCCACGGTCTGTGGATTGACCAACAGACCATCGATGGGGTCCGTAGACCCCTGCATAACTATTTTCTGCAAATTTTTGCCTTTCGTCTTTGCACACGTAGCAACCATTAGGACTTTCTTTTTACATTTTCTGAACACCTTTTCGACAGACCCTATTCTATATCTAGCCAACACTAATATAAGATTAAAACACATATCTAAAGAGCTACAAAAATAAAAAAGAAAGAAGAATAACTCCTATATCGAAAAGAAAAACCTAATAGTTGGCTAGATTGTACATCTTGGGTTGCCTCCCAAGAAGTGCTTAATTTAACGTTGCGGCACGACGCAGACACCTTGATTACTCAGACTTCATCAAGATAATAGGCCTTAATCATTTCTTGCACACTCTCAGATTTTCCCATGTAGACCTTGATCCTCTGCCCGTTCAATTGGAACCTTGTTCCCTCCTTGTTCTCGAGATCGACCGCTCTATGTGGAAATACTTGCGTGACTTTGAATGGCCTCATCCACTTGGATTTAAGCTTGCCAGGAAACAAGCACAACCATGAGTTGAATAAAAGCACCAGATCACCCACAACAAATTCACGTTTTTCAATCTTTTGATCATGATACTTCTTCATCTTCTCCTTGTACAAGGCTGAACTTTCATATGCTTTTAGGCGAAACTCATCAAGCTCATTCATGTCATTCACTCTTTGACTCGATGTGGCGCTCCATTCTAAATTCAACTTCTTGAGCGCCTACAATGCCTTATGCTCTAGCTCTATCTCTATCGGAAAATGGCATGACTTCCCATATACAAGTTGGTAGGGGGACATACCTATGGGAGTCTTGAATGCGGTGCGATAGGCCCTTAGAGCATCATCAAGCTTTCTTGACCAATCCATTCTGTTGGCGTTCACAGTCTTTGCAAGGATTTGCTTTATCTCTCTATTTGACACCTCAACTTGCCCACTAGACTGCGGATGGTAAGGAGTAGCTGCATTGTGACGAACTTCATATTTCTCTAGAAACACCTTGAACAACTTATTACAAAAGGGAGAACCTTCATCGCTGATAATCACCCTATGTGTACCAAACCTGGAGAAGATATTCTTTTTCAGGAATGCGGCATTGTTTGAAAGCGCAATCGCTTCCACCCATTTCGATACATAGGCAACTGTGACTAGAATATACTTCATCCCATGTGAACTTACAAATGGAACCATGAATTCAAGGCCCCAAACATCAAATAACGCAATCACCAATATCGGATTCATAGGTAACTCTTGCTTCTTGGAAATTCCTCTTTCTCTTTGGCAACGGTCACAAGACTTGACGAAATCATGAGCATCTTGGTGGATGGTAGGCCAGTAATACCCACACTGCAAGATTTTATGAGCAGTCTGAATACCATTATGGTGCCCACCAATAGGCGATTAATGACACGCCTCTAGTATACTCATCATCTCAACCTCAGGCACACATCGACAAATAATCCCATCAACACAAATACGAGACAAGTAGGGTTCATCCCAAAAGAACTTCTTCACATCATGCACAAACCTTTTCCTTTGGTGAAATGTCAAATCCGATGGAACCAAATCGCTTGCCAAATAGTTAGAAAAATCGGCGAACCAAGGGATAAGATCATAAGAAGCAACCAATACATGTTCATCTAGGAATGCATCATTGATTTTTGCCCCATTTCCTAACTTGAGCATTGCTTCCTCCTCTAATCTAGACAAATAGTCGGCAACTTGATTTTTTGTCCCCTTTCTATCCTTCAACTCCAAATCGAACTTTTGTAGCAACAATACCCATCTATTCAACCTTAGTTTTGCATCCTTTTTATCCATCAGATACCTCAATGCAGAATGGTCAGTATGCACTATGACCTAGTACCAAGCAAGTAAGATCGAAATTTCTTTGAATGCGAAAACCACAGCAAGGAGTTCCTGTTCAGTCACAGTATAGTTCTTTTGAGCCATATTCAGAGCTTTGCTGGCATGGTAAATCGGATGAAGAATCTTCTCTCGCCTCTGTCCCAATACCACACCAAGCGCCACCCCACTCGTATCACACATTACTTCAAACGGTTTGCCCCCAATCCGGTGAAATAATGATAGGTGCTGATACTAACCTTTCTTTCAACTCTCCAAATGCTCTCAGACAAACATCATCAAAATCAAACTTACACTCTTTTTCGAGCAATTTGCACAATGGGTGTACAATTTTAGAGAAATCTTTGATAAACCTCCGGTAAAAACCTGCATGCCCAAGAAAACTTCTAACACCTTTAACATAGATAGGTGGTGGAAGCTTTTCAACTACCTTAACTTTGGCTCTATCAACCTCAATGCCTTTCTCAGAAATCTGATGACCCAGAACTATACCCTCTTTCACCATGAAGTGACACTTTTCCCAATTGAGCACAATATTGCACTTTTCACATCGTTTCAGTACCTGGGCAAAATGCAACAAACAACCATCAAACGAGTCACCTACCACAGAGAAATTATCTATAAATACGTCAATCATTTCCTCCACCATATCTGAAAATATCGACATCATATACCTCTGAAAAGTCGTTGGAGCATTACACAACCCAAATGGCATCCTTTTGAAGGCGAAAGTCCCATAAGGACAAGTGAAGGTGGTTTTCTCTTGATCTTCCGGAGTTATGAAGATTTGATTGTACCTCTAATACCCACCTAGAAAATAATACCAACCCTTACCAGCGAGACGATCCAGCATCTGATCCATGAACGACATTGGGAAGTGGTCTTTTTCTGTCTATGCATTAAGCTTGCGGTAGTCCATGTACACTCTCCACCCAGTCACTGGCCTCATCGAAACAAGATCATTTTTCGCATTAGGAACCACAGTAATCCCACATTTATTAGGTACACATTGAACAGGACAAACCCAACTACTATCAACAATGGGATATATGACACCAACATCTAATCATTTAATGATCTCCTTTTACACTACCTCTTGAATAGGTGGATTAAGTCTCCTTTGGTTCTCAATACTTGGCTTGTTGTTCGGCATGAGTTGGATTTTATGAGAACAAATACTAAGAGGAATCCCAATAATGTCCGTAATAGTCCCCGGCAGTGGCGCCAAAATTTGATACTCTCAAATTACACCTCCCTAAAGAAGTATAAGCGATCGTTGTCAAATAAAGAACCCAAGTTGTACGTTGGGTTGATCCCACGAGGAATATGGTTCAGACTTAAACTTAACTCACTATTATATCCGTTTAGTCAAATGATTTTCGAGATAAGTAAATAAAATGAGGGGGGTGTTGTAAACAAGAAATAGATTGTTGATTAAGTAACAAGTAAGCAAGATTCAAACTTTGAGTTATCAATATGAGAAAGAAACTAGGGTATAGGTGTTCCCCACAAGCTCTTAACGCAGTAATCCTAAAAATAGTAATCCTTTCCTAGTGTTTTACATGCAAAGTTGGTAAGTTAGGTATCCCTAAGTGATTGGTCCTCCAAATAGGGAATTTCACTACGCACCTTGGTCCAGCTACGAGTGTATACTTTACTAACCCTTACATTTACCTCAGATTAGACATCACATCAATGTATGGCATAGTTTTCACCCTCGCACCAATTGACATTAGAATATTAGATAGCATCCACTAAATCTCTGTTGTTAATTCTTTTCTCATTAACTACCTCCTTGGTCCGACAAGTAGCAATGAGGCGAGTTCTAACTTTGGCCACCGTTAAAAAGACTTCTAAGTGAAAGAATTAACAATACATGCATAAACACTATTCAAGAATTACTTAGTTATTATTCATACGTTGTTAATTGCTCGTGGTTCCCAAAACCCTAGTTGTGGATTTAGCTACTCATGCTTGAAATAACGCAATTCATAATTGGGTAAAAAGAATTCATGAAATTTCAAGAAGAATTGATGAAACCCTAAATCTTCAATTGAAATTCAAAGTCAAAATCTTATAAAATGAAATTCGGAAAATTAATTGCTAAGAGTTTGCAAATTAATTCCCAAAAACACAAACTTAGAAGTATACAATAATGTCTAACCTCCAAAAATGAGGTTTATAACTCCTATTTATAGAAGACAAGTCCTAAATAAAAAGGAATCAAAATAAGGAAATAAGCTGCCTAGAATGCGACTTCAGTTGACGACTCGACGTACGGACCGTGGGTCCGTAGGTCCCTTTCGTGGCTCTATACTTAGGAATTTTTATCAGGTACTGGAACTTCAACTCTCTAAATCCATCGACGGATGTGCTGGACGGCCCGTGGGTCGACCTATGGTCCGTTAGTTACTTTGTAGTTCCACACTTAGTCAGAATTCCATGATGCTCCATCTACGCCTGCCCAACGACGGTCTTTCAAAGGACCTACGATCAGTGGATCACTCCGTGTGTGTCTCCTTCTGCATAATTTCAGCTCTCATCTCCATCAACTGCATTCCAAGCTTATTTCCTGCAATTATTAGACACAAAACATCAATTCTTATCACAAATGACCTAAGACACACACAAACTCTAAGTGAAACATATTAAAAATATCGTTAACTCACGGTATTTCAATGAC
Organism: Solanum tuberosum; assembly: GCF_000226075.1. NCBI lineage: Eukaryota > Viridiplantae > Streptophyta > Magnoliopsida > Solanales > Solanaceae > Solanum > Solanum tuberosum. The sequence continues at coordinate 566,473 of NW_006239090.1, read as the reverse complement.
AATTATTGTCAGCACATAGGGGCCATCATACATGACTTCCCACAACTCACACTCTTCAGTCATGATAAAATTGTGTATTCTTATCTTGCACCACCCATAGTATTGACCATTGAATCTAAGTGGTATGGTGGTAGATTGCCTCTTTTCGAGATTTAGTGGAGCATCTATTAGAGTAAGATCCTTCCTAGGTGTTAACCTTTTAGGAAGAGCAAACTCTGATACCAATTGTTGGCTCATATGAGTCCACCACGAGTCTAGAGATCAAATCCTTGACTAAAAACAAATAAGAGTAGAAAAGAACAATCTACACAACAGAAGGTAAAGCAACCGATGGTGTTTACATAGAAACCTTTTTGCTCAAGCAAGATAAAAAACTATGACCTATCACATAGGATTTCATCAACAACTTCACTAAACACGAGTTTAATTTCAAATTACAAACTCTTGCAACCTAGGAATAAGCTCTTAACCCATTCCACATTGTAATCACTCCATTACAAGACTCAAGTGTAATTATAACTCTATTACACTCCCATTATACCAATTAACTCTAAGTGATATAGACTTCAACAATACACCATGACTAACTCTAGCCACCAACTTAAATCTAAAAGATAAGAGAAGAAATGATACCGATATAAATTTCAATAAGAATAGGAGGTTTACAATGTTTAGCATAAGAAACAAAACTCAACAACAAGGAATAAAAGAACAACTTTAGTTGATAAAAGAAGGTTGATGAATCCACGATTTGGACTCATTTAGGGATTTATTTTAATAGATTTAGTGTCCTCAAATGCATATTTTGTGCCAATAACTGATGTAAATCCTTGATTTCAGGTATTTGGATTGAGGAACAAAGCATGGACACTAATGAGCAAAAAGGAACAAGGCAGCTGAAAGAACGAAGAAAAGAAGGCTTGAGGATTGCCTAAACTATTGGGCGAGTCGCCGAATGGCCAGGGTCTCGCCTAACTCTCTAGTGTGCCAAGCCCTGAAGGAGAAAATCAAGTTGGCGATAGAAATGAGCAGTTGACGAGTCGCCGAACAGTTCCGTGATGCAGTGCTATATTGCCCAAAGTTACATAGCTTGGAGTTGCTAAAGGCCAAAGCAAAAAGGCGATGGAACTGACCAAAGGGTGGATCGCCGAGTGGATCGGCGATCCCGATTTATTGCATCGAATGGTCCTTCACAACACATTTTTGGCAACTATAAATACGTTTTAAAATTCTTAGTTTAATATCTAGCATTTAATAGTTTTCATTATTGTTCAGTTTTCAAGTTAGAGAGCTTAGAACTGAGTTTTTAGATAATATTTCCTTAGCTTTGAAAATTTGAAGATAACCATTTATGAGAAATTGGAAGTGGGTGTTGAAGATTCTTCATCTTAGACCTTTGTAAAGACAATATTAATCTTACCAAGTTGATGGAACACACTTTGGTAACAATTTCTATCTTTTTATGATGTCTAGCTAAAACCCCAATTCTTGGGTGTGATTATGTGATTATGGGTTGATTTAGCTGCTGGGTATTGTTAATTGATAGTGTAAATGCTGTTTAAAAATGATTTCATTTAGTAATTGTGGCTTAATCTAAAGGGTTGTAGTTGCAAATGCAACTCTACCTTAGTGTTTTTGGCTTGCTCGAGGGAGAGGTTTTAAAACCAAAATTACTGATTTGATGGTCTGTGGGTATTGGGTTGTCATGGGTTCAACTCGAGAGTGAATCCTAAACCCTTTTCCATACATTCAGCTCGAGAGAGTGAATGGACTAAAGCATAGGCTGTTCTTAATTACTGCTTATTGGTGTTCGAGATAAACCAATTTGATTCGAGGTAAATTGTTCGAGAGAAAGTTTATCCCTACTAAAGGCTAGCTTATTCACTGATTTACAACTATTCACTATTAATTTCAATCACCCATTTGTCTACCTTAACTCATAATCCAATTGCATCCCAAGAACCCGTCTCTATACTTGTTATTTTCGTGTTATTTGCTGTTGTAGTTGAACCCAAATCCCCCTATTATTTGACACATGTGTCACCCCAAACTTGAACCATGCGTTTATTCGTAAATGTTTTTACCTATGATTGACTTGAGCATAATAATGCTTTTCTATTGATTCTCAAATACGTACCACTCCCTTGGGACTCAACCCCAACTCACTTAGTTGGGTTATATTACTAACTAACGATCGTTGACGTTTAGTATTAGATGAAGTGTCTTTGAAACGTTATTAATCACATGTCCTTTGTAGTTGAGATCTTCGTGATATGAGAGCCGAGAGAGCCTATGTTTCGAGACAAAGAACAATATCTTTTTAATGTTGCGAAAGCTAGGGTTTTGATCTTTGTCAAGTCAACTTATTAATGAGACAGGGACAAAAGACAAAACTTTACTAGTCGAGGTGTACAAGGACACCGTTGTCCTGCTGCTACCTTGCCCTGCCACTCTATCGCAATGTGCAGACACGGTACACTTTATCTGTTCATTTTGACCTTACAGAAATGTTTTAAAGATACCAGACCCCTTTAAAAGATTTTATCAATCATCAAAATCAGTTTTACAATATTATAACAACTTACATCAGGGTGAGTCCACTAAGCAGACATTGTTTGAACTAGCCACAAACCAATAACCACAAACTTTGTATTTATTACAAGTTATGTTGGATGGAAGAGTTTGGAGGCTTATCACATGTCCAAAGGTTGAGAAGAGGAAATTGATACTGCTAAGTCCTACTTGAATACGACAACTTAGCAAGAAATTTGAGGACCGCAAATTGTGCCCCATAAACCAATTTTAGTGAAGTTTAACCCAAAGATAGTTTATGTTATTGTGGGGGTATACACCAAAAATTGATTCAGATGCATTAGAGGATACTTGCCAAGGTGGAAAAGAGAAAAAAGAAACTCTAATAGTGAGCTTTTAACGGTTTTTAAACCTCTTGAGCTCCCGCTTTCCATGGCATCTCTTTCATTCATTATTTTCTTCCATAGCCATTCCCTTCTTTGGGGTCAAAGCTGACGCGTTTTCTTCAACAATTTTCTTTGAAATCATCTGGTCAGTCAGCATAGAGACCCCCAAAATCGGATTTATACCATGCAATTTGCTTCATGTTATCCTTTATCTGAAATCTGAATGGTTTCTGAGAACCTTCTTTTATCTTTATATAGCCTTATTATTACCCAAATACGATTTTTCTTAGTACCTTGATAGTGGGTTGTTATCAATTTTTGTACATGAAAATCATGGCGACTTTGAAATCTGGGGTTCTTGTAAAGTTTCTTGAAGATATAAAAATTGGGGGTAATGCCTCCGACTCCGAGGAAAATGGAAAAACCATATTGTTGCAAATTAGAAGCATTATTCCTGTTCTTGAAGAAGGTGATCTTTGGCCTAACAGAGGATTTTACCTAAAAGTTTCAGATATTTCACATGCAATGTATGTTTCTTTGCCTGAAGAGCAAAATGAGATGATTCTTGCAAACCAATTGAAATTGGGGCAATTCATTTATGTACAGAAATTGGAGGATGCTCATCCTTTTCCGTTGATAAGAGGCGTAACGCCTCTACCTGGTAGGCGCCCATGTGAGGGAACCCCTCAAGATATTGATTCCGTTGCGAATGTAATGAACATTCTTCAGGTATCTAATTCTGATTGTATTGTTGAAAAAACTGTTATTTCTGAGAATAGGATTATTGAAATCCCATCGAATTCTGGAAAGTTGTCTAGTGGATTATCTGATCCTGATGGGTTGAAGAACAAAAATGATCATTTGGAAAGAAAATCTAAAGGCAAATTTCGGTCTCTGAGTGCTTCAAAAGTTCGTTCAGGTGAGAGGACGGTGGGCTTGGATTGCACTGCTAAAAGATCTGACAGTGAGAGGAGAAATTCTGATCTTTTTAGAGAATTACAAAAGAGAAAGAAAAGATCTTTTGATATTGATAGTGATACAGAAAGCATATTGTCATTGCTCTCATTTTCGTCTCATAATTCAAAGAGGAGAAGTTGGAATGAGTCAGAGATTTTGGAAGTTAAAGAAATCTTCGATTCTTCAGTTGTCAAGCACGATAAGAGACCACCTCGTAGTCACAGTCCAACTGTGAGTGCTAAATATCAAATTTACTTTCCTTCATGTTGATTGTTCCAATATTGCTGTGATTATTTGAAGTCTATATTTATCTATTATGGGGTTCTTACTCAAGGTTTGTACTATCAATGCATTTTCTAAACTGGGGTAAAAGTTTTAGCTAAAAAACTAGCATGGTTTTGCTTGAACTGAAATTTGGAAATTGACTTATATCAAAGCATGGCTAAGGTTTCTGTACAGATTTATGCAACTAAAATCTAAGTCAAATACAAATATGTAATAGTGATAAGTAAGCATGCTATGTTGATAGAGTCTTGGCATTTATACTACAAAATTGTAATTGATGCATGTTTGTGTACGGTCTGCAGCTATTCGGAACGAGTAGGGTCCAACATGGACTTCAGACAGAGATGCATTTTATTTACATAATTGTAGACTGTTGCATCCTGTTTTCGATTGATACTAGGTATCACGTTTTCACGCCACAAAATTTATTATATTGTTCCCAGTGGCTATACTACTCTTTCTGTTTATTAAAGCATATTTTGGGCTAATTGTCATGTTTAACTATTTTAGCATACCTTATTTATTTGTGGTTTTTCCTTCTAGTTCATCCTTATTCACTTTATATAGACAGGTTTCATCAGTTCGTTCTGTAAGGTATGATAGCTCCGATGACAATTCAAGTTCAATATCAAGAAGAAGAGAAGTTGGCTCTGCAAAGAAAATGAAGAGTTCCACTAAGGACAAAACTTCTTTCTCCAAGATAAATTGTGAGCAAGCCTCACATCCAATTGACCACTTAGCTAATGACAGGCGAGGGGCAGAAACTGGTATATCGTGGGACTCACTGCCCTCAAGCTTGGTGAAGCTTGGAAAGGTGATGAGTTCAAGCAAAAAGTCACTTTCATTGTAATACTTGCATGAATAGTTGAGTGATTTATATTGGTACTGACGTTTGTGATTTTTCCTTGTACTTCAGGAGGTTGTAAAGCAAAGAGACACTGCTCTGGTTGCAGCTACTGATGCTTTGCAAGAAGTGTGTGCAGCCGAGAGGTTGCTCAATTCCTTAAGGTGCGCTTTCTGATACAAAACTTACTTTATTCAAGATGAGTTTGGGTGGACTAAGTAGAAAATTTCCTGATAGTTCTCTCATTTTCTTGCGTCTTCTTGTTTCAATCGGTTGACTGATAGTTTTTGTATGATATGAGGTCTCAGGGCTCTGTTGTGAACACGTTGCATTGTTCTTGATTTTGTTTTGTCCCTATTGCTTATTATGGCCTATATATAGGCCTGGGTTGTAATAATAGAAAGTAGGGTCTTGAACTCTAGAAACTGTATAGGTGAAGCTAAAAGAGGTAGTTACTAGTTTCAAGTTACATCCTAATACCAGCTTTACTTCTTCTATCATTCAGGGGTTGTCTTTTAATGATACATAGCACAATCTTCACAAGTAAGGAATCGTTACAATAATATTAGACATCCATGTCTAAATAAAATCTATACCAGTCATAGACCAGCATCATTAGCAAGTGATGATCATCATTGAAGAACAGCGTCTAGATTGTTTCAAACTACATATCCTGCTTCAGTAGAGATTATCATGGTTGTTTTTGCTAGTAAGATCATGTAGTATTGTACCATTTTCTAAACAGGAAAAGACACAAGGGTAGAGATAGAGGTAGCCTCTGGTAGAAAAGAATTAACTGAGTGGAGTTCCTTGAAATGCCTTAATACCCAGAGACACAATATAGGGACTTTATTGGCAGTTTCCATGCCAGAGATGAAACAATTTTAAAGCATATGACATAGTTGTGGTGAGAATCTCAGCATAAAATTAGCTGTCACTATCTAATACGGAAGAAATAAGGTTCTATTTTTGATAGTTAATCTTTCTGCTCATGAGCTGAAATATTTCTTGAGTGCATTCCCAATAATCTATAGAAGCTACCAGTGGTTTGGGCTAGGGACTTCCATGTTGGAGGTCTCAAGTTCGAAACTCCTTGCCAGCGAAAGCAAGGGGTTTGCCTTCTGGGTCGAGCTCGTAGCACGGGTTACCTCTCCTGTGTGGTTTGCGAGATATTGCATAGGAGCAGGGGTTTTACCCTGTGCGCACCCTAAGGGTAGCAGCTGTTGGTTTCCCTTGTCATCAAAATAAAAAATTAATACAATGTATCTTCTTATTGTTTTTAGTGCAATTCCTGTGTTACTTGCTTTTCCTTTTCGCTGTTATTCCATTCTGATGGCCCATATATATTCCTTTCTCCAGCAAGTTCTCAGAGTTCCATTTAGCTGAACAAGATGATCTCCAGCCTCATGTTGATAAATTTTTTGATCTTCAAGATGACATGGCTCAGACACGATTAATATTGCAGTCTCTTACAAATATAAGTCCACTTAGAACTTCAGGAGAAGCTGATCATTCAACTTATAACACCAGTTCAGTTAAGGAAGCATTGACCATTGCAGTTCAAAGAAAGAAAAATTCATCTATGTGGATAAAATCTGCTGTGGCTCTTGATCTTTCACCATGCTCCACCACTCTCAATCCAATCCATAACACTATGGCTATCACCAATATGCCGAAGAAGTCAAGCATATCAAATCGAAGTACCAAACCTAAATGGTCATATATTATCAAATCACATAGGAACACTGATGAGATTCCCTTCTTATTGTCGTCTGACAAAGATGAGCAACCTGAATGGACTAGGGGAAGCACAATGCCTACAGCCACTGTCCTAGCTTCTTCGTTGCAGAACGAGTGTAGAAAATTGTTTTTGGGACATGTAGAGAAGTACCTAGATGAGGTTGAAATAAAAGCCTCTTCAATGGCAGTAGATAGTCAAATAGCAGGAATGATGTATAAGGTGAAGAGAGTCAATGATTGGTTAGATGTGATAATCAACAAGGAGGCGAATGCTCAAAAGGATGGGAGCTTGGATGACTCAGAAATTGAAATTTGTCAAAGGGTAAGGAACAAAATATATGGGATCTTACTGAAGCATGTTGAGAGAACTGCTATGGCTTTTGGAAGTAGCAGTTGAATACCGGGTGATATCAAACTTGAAGACTGTATATTGAAGCCACAAAATTTAGATATAAGTACAGTAAATGCTACGTATAAAACATGAGAGTGAAAATGTATACATGCATAGATCTTCTCTAAGAGATGATTTGTGCATCATTTTTTTATTTTTTTTCATTTCCACTCTCCTGAATACTTATATTTCTTAGTGTATCTTAACATTGTTGTCTACACAGACATCTTGTAAATATAACTCCACGTAAATGTGCAATACAGAAACCGATTGGTCCATGATTATGAGCATTTCCGTCTTTGCTTTTCTGGGATTAAACTTACTTCAAAGTTTAAACCAATCCCTGGACCATTTTTGCTGCAAACTTAGACTCATGGACTAGTATCAGCAAGAGATGGAAATACCAGAACAAATTACAGATCATTTATGAGTACAGATAATGTCTTTTTGATTTCCATAATTCAGTTTGTATAATTAACACCTCATGACAACCTAAGAAATGCTATAAAGTATAAACACTTAAAAACCAGCTCCTTCATCATGTTGAGATATACAGTCAGAGATGAATGATTAGTCTCTCATGGATAAGATGATAATATAACCAGTCGATAGGTTGAGTCTTTATTAGACACCATTACAAAATGACAATAATTCTCTATCTCCCTGTATGATAATGCTCTCATCGATCAATTTACTAATGTACAATAAGACCACCATGTCTTGTGAGGTTTTCAACATTATGATTTTGGAGTGCCTATCTTCAGATCTAGGCCAATGTCCATTCCGTTGTATGCAATGGGAGCATACATCCATAGGTCATCAGAGCTCAAAAGCTGTAGACACCCAAACAAAAAATTAAGCCCCATATTAATTAAAATCATCTCCTGAGAAGCAATGAACATATTTGGTATCATTAGTTTTTAGATAGCCATGGCGTCATTTTGACTATTTTATATACTGCTTTCACTTCTTTTATCTCACTCGTGTTGTTTTTCTCTCTGTACGTGAAAATGCAAGTCTGCGTTAAGGCTAAGAGAATCCCTAACTTAGAGTTGGTATGTTCAATGACTGAAATCCTAGTTTGTGAAAGGGATGATAAACCTTACCTTGATTTGGAGTTGCAAAAATTTGACATACTGGACTGCCTCTTCAAGCATGGTGCTAATATCAACCTGTTGTCAAATATGTTGACCTTTCAGTTTCAAATTCTCTTAGCAGATAACATGATCTTTGATGCTGTTTTAGTGACTGACTACACTTACCTTGGTTCCATTAGGGACTAGACTCTGCAAAATCCTTAATCTTTGATTAATTTTCTCTCTTCTTTTCTGTAAAGAGGAAAGAAAATATTCTTTTGATCACATATACTAGATGATGGAGAAAACAAGCAAAAGTAGGCGATTAACACAGTTAAATACCCTAGCATACAAGCTCTGGGAGTCAGTTGCTGAGCCTCTGCTAGCTCTAGATTTAGGTACATTAATAGATTCATCTTCTGAGCAGCAACTTATCGAGTTCTGCCTCTGAAGTGCAGCCTTGTTTTCCCCATCCATCTTACTAGTCTTTTTCAGCTTTACGCTTCTCTTGTTCTTTGGGACCTATATAAGAAAAGAAAGATCAGATGAAAACATGAAATAACAGTTCACATGATAATACTCACATCCCCTAGCAGGTTGCACGATCTCTTTCTCTTAGAGCTCTCTGGTGGACTATCCAGTACTTTAGCCTTGTTTTCACCAGACTCCATGCTATCATTGCTCACATCTTGGTTGAGGAAGTCATCCACTTCAATTGGATTGTAATTAGCAAGCACCTGAGAGGGTGAACTTGTGTTTTCACCTTCCACCATACCATATTCCTTTGTTATTGAACTTTCATTTCTCGTCAAGATTGATCGAACATGACTCTGGTAGTAGCTTTCATGACTCGGAAGGGAAAACTGAGAACTACTACAACCATTATAACTAGAAAAATACATAGAAGGAGTAGTAATATTGTCAATGTTATTAGGCTGCCAAAGAAACTGAGCCATGAAATCAGCCTCCTGATCAGTGGAATACATTCCACTCCATTCATCTTCAAATACAGGCTCCATATTCTTATTATAACTAAGAACCTGAAGGGAAGTTAATGGAGTTCTTCTATGTTATTAACTGATCATAGAGAGCTCAATATGGTTGACGCATAGAGACACATATTTATACCAACACAAATGAAGACTTTGTTTGTTCCAACTAGTAATTTAATTTTACTTCATTCCCTCTGCATTTTTTTTTATGTCTAATAGGGGATTTCGGTGCACAAAACATCTCATGTTCACGCAGGGTTCAGGTAAGGACTGCACTCAAGGGGTATGCTGTAGACAATCAATCCTAATGCAAGCATTAGTGACTGCTTCAACGACTCTAACCTATGACCTATAGGTCACATAGAGAAAATTTTAGTTTATGTCACCTTTTTAGATTTAATTTGTTAAAAAAATGACACAAATCTTATATTCCGTAATTCCTTAAGTTTAAATTTCTTATTTCACCCATACTAATATGTTTAAAATTTTGGGTTCAATTAAATACTGTCATACAAAATGTAATGAAGAAGTATTGGTCACTTGTCCACAATATGGACCAAGTACAACTCAACTAAAAAGACTTGGTTTAATTAATTATGGACAAAATGATGCAACCTTTGAGAGGCTTTAAAATAACTCTATATATACATAACAACAATAATGAGACAATCATTGAGAAAAGGGTTAACTGTCATCTGTTACTTCAATTCTATGGAACACTTTAATGAGAAAAAAAAGTTGGAAGTGAGATGAGGGCAGGGTATTGTATAGATAATATGTGGAGAACGTGAGGGTCTTTTTCAATACATTAATAATAAAAGTGAAGGCAATGATTTAGTGATATCACTAGTCTACACATAGATCGTGGCGGTGAGTCTTACATTCTTAAAACTATCTGGAAAAAGACATTATACCTTCCATGCTTGTATTTAAATGGTCTAACCCATCGGTGGCCCCCTAAAGTTGGCACCAATTTTTACTTAGACACCTTAACTAAGCTTTGTTCATTTTAGATACCTCTTGTCATGTCCCGTTGTGTCATTTTAAAACTTGTTACTGACATGCAATAGTGAGTGTAATACACTCAATACCAGCGTGTGAAAGACTCATTTAATCATTTTTATTTATTTATTTTCATTTTCTTCCTCATTTTTCAGCCACCATCTCTCAAAACTTGAACTCCTTCCATGGAGAAATTGTTTTGATAATCCTATAGACAAAAAAAATAAATGAATTTCAACACGAAGGGATTTCACAAAAAAAACTAAATTTCAACCCATTAGAAGGGCCATGATTCATGTCGTCGCCAAGAAGAAGGGCAGTGAAAAATCTTGAAAAATACAATGGGTGTGGTGGGAGAGGGGTGGAGAAGACGATGTGGGTGGCGAAGGGGTTGGGGTTAGGGTGGGCAGAGGTGTGGGATGGGTGGGGTGGAGAAGACCTTGGTGGGGTTGGGTTATTTTTTTTTTACTTTTTTGTGTAAAAAATTTCCACATGTCATTTAGTCATTGGCTATTTCTTCATTCTACTAAAATATCATTGTTTAAAAATTATTTTTAATATATATGCCACTGTTTTTATTTAATTTGCTACTTTGACACGTCATCGGCAAGTGTGTTACACACACCTTATATATTTGACTGATTGTTAAAAAAGTATTAAAATGACACAATGCAGTATGACATAAGGTGTCTAAAATGAACAAAACTTGGTTAAGGTGTTAAGTGAAAATTAATGTCAATTTTAGGGGGTCACCGATGGGCTAGACCTATTTAAAGTACTGATGACTCACATACATATGTATGACTTCGTTCAATCATCTAGTAATCACACCATATTATGTTGTGAACAACTTGGATCCGTAAGGGTTTATGGGCTAGAATTGATGAAGGAGATTGATTTAGTTAGGATTATTGGATCGAGTGAAATGTTGGGGCATTTTATTGGCAAACAACTCAAATTCTACTAGTTTAGGGGTTAATTACTTGCTTTTTCGTGAGTTTTTAATATTACAATTTCTTGCCACATTTCGATCCTCAGATACATATATCTACCACGTCTAGATACATGTATCTCAGATACATGCTAAATAGATATATCTAATTATGTGTATCAAAATATGAAATGTAACTGAAACACATCAATTTAGGAGCAAATCACACGTATAAGTATTTGCGCATCACTGATCCAAAAAAATTCAAAATTCTTCCCATTTTTTTGAGCATCAGAAATCTTTTCACCGCTTCTTCCCTGAATTTCTTCTCCAAAAAAAATCAAAAATTTCAAATTTCTTCTCATTTTTTTCGACCATCAAAGATCTTTCCCATAGACACACATAATCTTAACTCAGATCCATGAATATTTTATTAGGTACATGAACTCTTAATTAGATACATGTGTATATTTTTATCAAATACATATTTTGACCACCTCTTTCCTTCTCTCCCCTTCGTCTCTCTCCTCTCTGGCCATAGACCAGCGCCACCTTGCTGCTCATCTCCTCGCCACCATGAAACTGTCATCTCCGTCAAAAACCCCACCAAACTAGTGGCAAACTCTTCGTTCCTTGCTGCTCTTCTCCTCACCACCAAAATCCTGGCGAGCTACCAAAACCCCAATGACACTCCATCTCCAATAGGTATCAAGGACATGCCGATGAAAAGTGATACCATCATGGTCAATTCTAAACTAACTAGAAAGTATTTTGGGTGATGAACGTGGGAGTGAAATTGTAACACCTTGCAACTCTATTCTGAGAATCAAAATCTTTCGTTGTAACTTGTAAGTATGTAAGCTTGAACCGGGTGATGTCCTACTTGTGCTTATGTTTAAGGTTCATTCATACGTGTGGAAAGTGTATTGAAAGGTGTGTAGTGTCATAAAAGACCTTTAGTACTAAGTCGAGTTCAGAACTTTCCTACTGGCTATGTTTTTTCGCATTAGTTCATGTAAAGATCAAATTCAACGACCATATCTCTCAGCATATGGTTCATTAATTAGGTATGACCTGTACTGTCAACTCGTGAAACAAACTTTTAAAAAATCATTTTTTGGTTTGATTCTTACGAACCCAGTTACATGCCGTAAAATCATCTACCTGCTGTAATTTGAGCCCGTAAAATGATGTCTTAAATCCTGTTTTTGGGCCTGATTTTCAAAGATTTGATTACGGTTTGTAAAACCAATTACGGGACATAATTTGAGTCCGTAGAATGAACTTCAAAATCTCCAAATTTCAGCCTCACTTGCACGGATGAGATCTACAACCTATAGATCAAACCAAAGACCATGATGACCTCGTGGAAGATTTCCGACAACTTTTTAATTGAGGTTTATTTTGTATTTTCTCACTTTTTCTAAGTCTAATCCATGATATTACGCATATCCTAAAATAGTTTTCATGCTCAAGACTCAATTCCTACACTTTTAACTCCCTGCAAGCTCAGAAACTATTATAAGCAAGGCAGAAGTTAGGTTTCAAGTCTTTCCACCCACTCAAAGTATAAAAGACAAAGTTGTATTGTTAACCATACGTATCCTTCATTCAAATATTCCAGTTTCCTTTTCTAATCAATTATATAGTGACTTTTCAAAGTAAAGTAATGCCTAAAATTCAAGTTTAGATGAAATGTGTTATCCTTAAGGACCGTACCTACACGCTTCAAGTTACAAAATTTCCATGAGTTGCAAAAAAATTGTCCAACAAAATGTCCCCAGATGTTTAATAAGTTGGACAGATTAAAAGAAATAATTTCTTTTTGTTCAATCATAATTCATAGTATACTTGGAATTAAATTAATCTCATCATTAAAGAGAAATGTAAGTTGACTTTATCATGTTGTATCTATAAATAAATAACAATAATAATTAAAGTTATTAAGTTCCAAAAAAACCAAAGGACGTTACAACAAAGAAAGGATTTAGCAAAAGTTATTTTGCTGCAATGATATGATTGTCGCTATATTATATTTAGCGACAATAATAATTATGAGTTTTTATAATTAACACTTTATATAAATGTTATTAAGTCTTCAATGACTCTAAATGTAATGACATTAATTCAATTGCCACTAATTTTTTTTTCCAACAATAACTATTATTACTAAAAGGAAATTTTTTTTCTACTAAATATCTCAAATTGATAAGTAATGATTTTCTTTATTTTTTTTTTCCAAAAAAGGTGACTTCGATTGAGTACTTGAAATTAATCTGAAAAAAATTATGTCCTCATGATCAGTGGCGGAGTCAAGATTTTTAATAAAGGGGTTCAAAATTTGAAAAAATAGACACACAAAGTGATCGAAGGGAATTCGACATCTATTATATATACCTAAAAATTATTTTAACCATATATAAATGATATAATTTTTCGCTGAAAGGGATTCAGATGAACCCTAACTCTAATTAAGGTGGCTTCACCACTGCTCATGACCTGTCGATATTTTTTAGTCAATAGTTTGAAGCAAAACAAATGAGTATTACTTACTCTCTCTGTCCCTAATTACTTGTCCACTTTTAAAATGACACACCTATTAAGAAAATAATAATTGACATAGTAAGTTTACCATTTTACCCCTATTAAATATGATGTGGATGAATTAAAAACTTAATATTTCCAAAATATTCTACATTTTTTAAAGTAATTAATTGATGATATAACATGTAAATTTTTTTTGTCCTTTCTTGATTTGTCAAAATGGATAAGTAACTAAGGACAACTAAAAAATATAGACAAGTAATTAGAGACAAAATGAGTAATATTTAAACATCTATATATAGATTATGTGAAGGACAAAGACCATTATTACTTATTAGGTAGACCCTATATACCCGCGCTTAACAGACGAGAAAAAAAAGTACATTAATAAAGTTGATTAAGAAGATAAATTAAATAATGATTGATCATGATTAGCACTATATATTTGATTTTTGTTTTAAATAAGTTTGGTCATGAGGTGGCCTCGTGTGGCAAATTTAAAATTTGCCCAACCGTGCTATTATTATGAATCTAAAGGCTTGTTATGTGAATTATTCTCTTAACTATATGTATTAGGGACAAATATGACTACTTTATTATATTTATCTTCCCTCCTTGATGCAAGATTTTATCCCCCAACAACCAAACAACATCTATTAGTAAAATACTACTTAATTATTTATTTTTATCTTATTTTTTCTACTGATCCAACACATATTACTCTTTTTATCTCAATTTATGGAGAATCATCCAAAAAAATTATGATTTTTAAATATTTGAAATTCATAATTACTTTGATTTATAGTATTTTTTACATGATTTTCAAACAATATATTACTTTATGTTCAAATTTACGTGGCACAAATACAATTTCATGAATCAATTAAATTTTTATATATTTTTCAAATATTTTAAGTTATTAATTCTTGTAATTTATAGTTTTCTTTACGTCATTTTCAAGTAATATATGTTACTTCTTCTGTTCAAATTTATGTGACACCGATAAAATTTTGAGAGTGAATCGAAATTTTTATATGTCTTTTAAAGTTTAAATATTTTAAATTATTAATTATAATAATTTTTAAGATTTATTTTTTACACATATTTTTAGAAATAAAATAAAATAAATTAATTAAACAAAAAAAATACAAAAATTACATAAATACCATCCACTAGTAGACATGTTAACCATCGGCCGGAGGTCCAATTATTTTATGCATTTGTTTAATTTTCACATACGATCAAGGAACCACATAGAGGATGTTTTAGATTAACAAAAAAAAGTTCACATATGACATGTAACAAAATCATCAGACTAATGTGATTTGAAAGGGAAACAATATTATTATTTTAATCACTCCAATTTATCAGAGCTCTTTAAGGTTTCGTTAAAGCCTTAGTACTAGAAAGTAAACAAAAAAGTATTGAAAGAAAAATGAATACGATGGCTTTTTTAAAAAAATTGTTACCAAAATAATGTCCAAGTTCATTTGTCCAAATTCATTTTACTACAATAGTGTCTAGATCCATTTTCATTGTATTTAATTTGTTTTAATATCATTCAAATGAGTCTTACTCTTATAAAGCCTTTTAAAATAACCATAAGGATATTTTTTTATTTTATTGTCATGGATCACAAATATGCTAGCAAACAAAAAAATTGTTATTGATAATTCTTAGAAATGAGAGATGACCAAAACAAAGACGTGAAGGTGCAAATCAACGAGTTTTACAAATTGGTTGAAGATTTTAAGTTAGAAAAATTCATTTTATGGGAGTAGTTCGTGATTGATATACTAATTGAAAAACTGTCGCAATCTTACAATGATTACAAATAGAATTAGAAGTATGAAAAGTTAATATTGTGAAAGACAATAAGTTTCGCAACAAAAATAAAAGCATGAACAAGAAGTTGGTATTAAACCGAGAAAGGAAATAAACAATAAAAATAAGGAATTGAACAATTAAGCATTAATAATTGAAATATCATCCACAACTTATTATTGTGTAAACTCGATCGGTGACCCAGCATGCAAAAGTAAAGAGTTTAATTTGTAGGTACGTATGGTGTAAATAATATTTATATAATAAAGTTATTTAAAAGGTAACCATAGATAATGTTATTTAATAAGCATTGTTTAATAACCTATAATAAATAGTAAGTAACCTATTATAAGAAGTTAAATTATTCTAATCATGTAAAATTTCCTTACATTTCTGTATAACTTAAACCCAAAAATGAATACATGTAATGTATGTATATCATGAAGTAATGAGAATGTTTATTAGAACAAAAAAGAAAAAAAGAAACAAGTATCTGACTTTTAACAATTTTTCTTTACTTTCTTGTACTGGTCAGGATATTTATTGGGGAGGAAATTAATTTAGTGTAAAAATCAAGTGCTATTTGATCGTTATTTTCCTAGCTAACTTGTTTCACTAATGTGAGCAATGCCATAGGGAACTTAATAGTATTATGGTTGTCTAATAAGAACGGTCTAGACCGATGGGGAGTCTACACCCCTTTTTTGTGTGGAAGACTAGAAAGATAAACAATTCCTTCTAGAATCTCCGTATTTATCTTCCGCTATTAAGTAAATTGCTAGCAAAACATATTTTTGAAATAAATCAATCAAGATGACACTATATGTGTCTAAATCTATATTATTATGAAAGTCTTAAACGAGTTAATAGTTTTTCATGATTAGCACTATGTGATTATTATAAGCGTTCTTGTTTCTCTTAAACTACTACTATTAAGTTTAGCATTTTAATGTGGGGTCCTCCTGTGAATAATCCTTATTTATTAGTCAAAGATTAACCACCTTATTTATCTTCCTTTCAATTAGTGTATATCTCCTCCCCCATCAATCAAACAACATTTATCTTCGTTTTTTTAATTCAAATATGGGACTAGTCCTCTTATTGAGCCGATTCTATGAAGACTTCTTCAACTCTTAACACTCGTCCAACTTGTTCGCAAGGAAAAGGACAAATCAGTGAGCCTTACACCTTGAAACACTCATTACAAAGAGATTTAACTAACAAACTCCTAAATAATGCAGACTGAGCTTCGAGAAGCTAATACCACTATAACGATTATAAGGCTTATTAGGTAAACCTCTTCAATACAGCAGTAGTTAGTACACCTGAGATCAGTTTCTTGCCAGAATTAGCTGTAATTCAAGCTGATGTTTCGAGAATATAATAACCCCTTTTTGAATAATTGCTGCTATAGGCTTGATATCAATTCTTCCTTTCCTTTGATTTATGCAACCATTGCTTTCAACTCTTGAACTCTTATATGTTATTAAGGTTTCTTTTCTAGGTATAGGAATTTGCATTTTGACATTTCTTTGTCCTCAGATTTGGTATGCCATGTTTGTCACATTGTAGTGTTTCGTGTGCTTGTTCAGGATGACCTGCTATTGAGATAAACTGAATGTGATTTGTACCTGCAAAACTAAAGACACAGTTAGTTAAAAAGTCTGCTAGTTTAATTTGTTCCCCTCTCTGAAAATATGTCTCACCGACACTTCCTTATCCTTCAAAACCCCCATAATGCACTTCGTATCCACTGATATCTCCCAAGGGATTTTCCATATTCCTTCAATGATTTTCCTAATTATAAGAGAGTATGTTTCCATCACAAGAAGAAGAAAATTGTTCTGCACGCAATACAATAATCCACTTTTGAAAGCTTTCACTTCAGTTTCTAATGGATTGCGAAATGTCACACAAACAACTTACGTATAGAATGTTACACTTAATAATTAAAACTTGAGTCACTCTTTTTACATTTCAACTCTTTTTTGTCACCTATAATGTTGGGTTTTAAACGTGTGAACATAAAATGAAGGGTTGTGACTATGTCGAAGGGTTGTGACTATGCCGAAGGGTTGTGACCTTTATGAAAGGTTATGTATTTTCTAAAGGGTTGTGACTTTTCCAAAGGGTTGTGACCTTTTTGAAAGATTGCCTTTTTTCCAAAGAGCTGTGACCTTTCTGAAAGATTATATTTTTTACAAAGAGTTGTGACTTTTACCCTTTGTTGGCTATAAATAGAGAGACTTTCTCTCATATTTCTGCATTGAATTCTTCTGTTCTTCTGCATACATTTCTTACAAAACAAAATCGAACGATCGTGTGTGTGTTATTCGTTGCTGTCATTTTGAGTTCGTTGAAATTATCGAAGTTTGAGGTATCACTACTTCATTAATGGTTAATCCGTAGAGGAATTAATCTGCAACCTCGGGTACTTGAGGGGATTAAATTTCTTAAGGACACAGTGGGTTCTGTGGACTCAGATAGTTCTTTTCTTTTTCTTTTAATCTTTTATTATTTATGGTTTGCTAATGTGAATACATGAGATAACAAGCTTAAGACATTTAATATTGTTGGTATTTTCTGTGGTAAGGAAATTACTTTTATTTTCTGTGTTCTTTTTGTTGGGAAAAAAAGAAGAAAAAAAGAATTATTTTATCATATGATTAAAGAGATTTGGGATGAATTAACATACTTTAATATGTTCGAGTATATTTTCTATAGTAAGTTTTCCTTGGATGGGTAAGATTATTTTTATTTTCTTACCAAGTCCATTCAAGCATTGCACCCCTTCAGTTTTCTTTTCAATGAGAAAAGTTACTGTCACGACCCAAGGTAGCTCCTAGGCGTAAGTATAAGACCCCGAGAGGCCCCATACAAGCCACTTAGCGTTCATCATAGAAGATAATATAATATAAGATATTTTAAAAGATAGTTTCAACATATAAGAGTTTTATAGAGAAAAACGGAAGTCTAAACATTGTCTTAAAGCCATCTAGTACATAAGAAATGATCGTGACGTTGCCCGTACATCAAGTTCAAAAGTGAAAGTAAAGACAAAAGGGAAACCAAAGCTTAGTCCTCGGAACATGAGGACTCACCAATCTTCAAGCTTCTATATGTGTCATGCCCCGAGGCTACCCCCTTGACGTAAACACGGGACCTAGGATCACAGTGACCCCAAGCTAACCCTGAGCTGACATATCATAAGCAATTGAGCATATCTATGAAAAGATGAACTAATGCCGAAGCTAAATCATGAGATAAATAATAGTGGGGAATACCCAAATCTGGTATGAATATATAAATACTAAATAAGAGTTTAGTGATACTGAACAATCACCCAAATGTTAAAGCTGAATCTAAAACTATGTCTGGAAAAGCCTCTACTGACTAGAGTTGCTGGGACATGTCCCCAGCTAACCCTAGAAAAACTGAAATTGAAATGAAAGACAAAATCTGAAAACATGTCTATTATCCTTGAAATATGAGGACTCACCACTGATGTTGCTGAGTATAGATCGGGAACCGATCTACGCGTGATCTGAATGTTGAGGACCTGAACCTACATCATGAAAGGATGTAGTGTAGAGTATGCGTCAGTAGTTGGAATGTACTGAGCATGCAGGATATAGAATATAATTGAACAAATATGCAAGCTGAACAAAGCATAACTGAGCAATGACATAATCAGAACATAATGTAAATACTGAATTATAACTGAAAAGAACTGAACTGAATGCAATGACCAAGTACTGATTATTAACATGACATGCTGAGACTGAATACTGAAATATTACTGAAAACCTGGTCAAATGCACTAGAGTCTAACTGTGGGAGCTACTATTAACCGACATAAAAACTACGTGAGCTAAACGTGGAGTCCGATGTATACACCCCATCGAAAGGGCCCAATATACCTTGTCAGGGGTATAAAGACACGACTGACGTGATCACTCAATCTGATGCCGAACAGAGGGGACTTAAAAACCTACGGGGGCACGTATTTCTGGGACTATGAGGGTACGCTGAAACCCGAGTCCACTCGGTGCTAAGTCTACTCCCAACTGAATATGTGTATGACACATTATGACTGAAATACTGAAATGATGAATAGCTCAAAACACTGACTTGCAAAATCTGAGAATGTAACAATTATATACTGATAATGTGACATTCGAAAGCTGAAACATGTATATCTGTTTAATTGACCTAGCATGTGTAATTCATGAGCTAAGAGAATCTACACAACTAAGGTTCTGAATTTCATACACAGAACTAAGCAACGATTCCATGAAAACATGATAATCTGATTAGGAATACTCTAACAGCTAAATCACAACTACTATATAAGGTTTTAGAAACTCTAGGTCTAAGCAAGATATAGAGAATGAAGAATCTGACTAAATTCTAAGGACCTAGTGGATAAAAGGAACCCACTAGTGAAATTCCACATACCTGGTGACGAAATCTACAGAGAAATCTTTCAATTTTGGGGCTAGAACTGAAGAAAACCTTCTGCATTCTTGGAGTGGTTGGGTCACCTCTTTTGTTTGATGAATTTTGGTGAATGAATCGCTTAGGGTAAGTTCTGCCTAAGTTACTAGGCTTAAACAGACCAAATTAAAACGACATAGTTTAGGGATTAAACGACATAGTTTAGGTGTCCAACGCATAGGGGAAAAGACCAAAATGACCCTAACTTAAAAGCTAACGGGATCATCGACGGGCCTCACCGATGGACGGCCCGTCCTGTTAATTGTCGTTTGGCTTTCAGAGAGTTGGAAACTAGGGTTTGAACCACGGACCGTTGTCCCACCTACGGTCCGTAGGCCCTTCCGTTGGTCAAGACTTTTCTGGGAGTTCTGGGGGGAAGTTGAGGTGACCAACCATGCGGACCCCACCTACGGTCCATTGTTCAACCTACAGTCCGTAGGTGGCTTCCGTTTGTGGCACCTGCAACTTCTGAAAATATGAAATTTTTTCCTTTCTCGAATCCGGGGTGTTACAATATGAGATCCCTAACTATGGAAGTGCGAATCTGTAAGGTCGGTACCTACATTTGGGGAAATGTACGCAAGAGTATGCGTTAGTACAAATGTGTACTAAGTAAGATAGCCATGCATGAAGCGTAAAGATCATGATTAAGGGACAGTTTCGTAATAAGCAATGACCAAACTAAAACATGATATAAAAGAGTTAGAAAATAGAAGTCATAAAAACATGGTCAAAGAAAGTAGATATCTTCTTAAAACACATGTGAGATACTTACGACGTAACCTTGATTCATTAATGTGGGAGGATTACCTTCAACCAACATGTAAGACCATGTGAGCTATTAACATGGAATTCAGTGTCTCCCACACTGAAAAGGGGTGTCCTACTTTCCAGGGTAAGACCATGAACTTCTAGCTTACGTGGATCCACTAGCTAATATCTATCTAGACAATCTTATCTTGGCACATAGTTTATGGGACATGGGTAATCACCATTTGTCCACTCGATGCTAAGCATAACTTCCACATAATATTCATTAGTCTTATTCATCTTTCATTTAAAGGACTTGGATAATCACCTCTTGTCCTTATATCAATGACATGGGTAATCGCCTCTTGTCTTTCATTAGAGGTCATGGATAATCACCGCTTGCCTCATTCTTAGAGTAGCTCCTTAACTTTTGATTCATTTTAGGTGAGAAGACCTTTCAACCTTACAATTCTTTATGTGAGAAAATCTTCCACATTCATGCATAAGGTAGTTATGTGAGAAATCCTTTCATAACAATTAACAACAACAACATATATGCTTTACTCTCAAAGCAATTTGCATCATATTTCATCAATTCCATAAGAACATACATAATTCCATAAATAACCTTTCATTGTTCAAAACCTACTTTCAATCATCAATACCTAAAAACATGGGTTAATCATGGGTTCATGGGGATTCATCTTAAAATCATGGAATATAACTCAATTCAAGCATAATAATTCGTAGACCAATCAAATAAATCAATATTTAAAGGAACACATGCCATTAAAGAAACACCCTAACTCAATTGGGGATTTTTAACTTTGTAAATTGGAGAATTTGGGAACTCCATGGAGGAAAGGGTTCCATGGATGAAAAATATCATACCTCAATGTCAAAAGTTTGTCTTCAATGGAGGAAATGGAGACTTGAATAGGAACCCTAGGTTGACTCCTTCTTCTTAAAAAGCTTTCTAGAGAGAAAATTATTTTGAAGAGGAAGACTTGTTCTTCTTTTAAGAATTTGGGAGAATGACTTCAATTGGGGAAATTTGGGGTTAAAAATACTTATACTAGACTTCTAGGTAAGGGTCAAACGACATAGTGTTAGGATAGAGTAATCTGGGAAAGACTTAAAACTGACGCGACCCCTTCATGGTGGTCTTCACGACCCGTCAAGGACTCCACGAGCCGTCCTGGCAGTCATGGTCCTTGACCAGTGGCTAGGGGAAAACCCCTATGGCCCTAACCCTCTTCACGACCACCTTAGCGGTCCGGCTATGGGTTCGTGGGAGGGGAACCTTCTTGGATAGGTTTTGAAAGCTCTTCACGAGCACCACAAATGAGCCGTGGTCCCCTTCACGGCTCGTGGCTCCATGGAGGGTCCCATGACAGTTTTGGGCTGGTGACCGCCTGCTTGGCCCCTTTTCCTGGCCTTCTTGATTCTGGGGTGTAATAGTTATTTTGTGCATAAAGGTTAGATGTACACTTTAATTATTTTTCCTATATTCTTGGATTTATATAACTATGAGAAGAAGTAAATGATCAAATATTGTCTCCTAACAATATTTGAACATGAGTTTAGTTTCTCGTTAAAATTCAATATCTTCTAAGGAAAATTGGAATATGATGGAAACTGGGAAAGAAAGAAAAAATTAGCAAGAAATGTGACTTGCATGGAATCACTGCTGACAGAGAATATGATTTATTGGGAGTAAAAAGCAGGTTTTATCTTTATTTTCCTTGATTATTATCTTTTTTCTATCATTTATAAGTTATGAGATTTATTTCATAAATGTTAGCATAGATGGTCATTATGTGATGATCTCAGAATATATCTTTATTATTTTTAATATGTATTATGTTTAGAGGATAAAAAAACTTTTGTAGTTATTTACTCCATGTGAAATTTGATTGTGTTTGACTTTTGGAGACTAAAATCTTCTGATTTTTTACTCCTTTGGTTTGAAGAATATAAGAACTTCACCGAACAAATCAGATTGTGCATTGGATTGAAGAATATAGAAACTTCACCAATTTGTTAATACTCTGTTTGAATGAATATTTTGACTTGAAGAGTACAAAATCTTCGTGAATATTAAGGCTAAATGATTTGAGAAATATAAAATCTTCATCGTTAGCTAGAAACAGTGTTGTATTTTAGGTTTCTGGAGATTAAACCCCTTTTGGTTGACTACTCTGTCTGAATGTGAAACTGATTCGAAGAATATAAAAACTTCATCGTTAAACTAGAAACAAGTTGTATAAATATTGAAACTTTATTGTTAATATTCTAAATACTAAGTGGTCTTTCTAATTGTGACAGAAGGGGGAAAACACTAGTGACATAAAATTAGTGATTTTTGTGCATGCAATGGGTGTTTCTATGGATTAAATTTCCAAAAGAAGGCTTCGTGTTGCCGATGTGTATTTTGATGGTATACAATTTGAAAGCATGAGAAAAAAAAATGTGAAAAATAATTTCAAATACTTGAAAAATATTTTTGAGAACATATTTAAAATGTGGGGTTCTTTACTTGTGATAAAGACAAAATTAGACTTACTATCTAATTTAAATTTGAAAGTACAAGATATGAAATTTAATGACATTCTTGTATTATGTTAGACCCACAAAATTCTTGGAGTATATTTGGTATTGTGGTTGTTGAGTCTCTCTTTACTAGTATATGATATGACTAGTATAAAGCCACAAAATTATATCACTCGTTCAAAAGAATTGTGTTCTTTGATGAAAAAGTGTCACTTAAAATATTGTGATTTTTCATTAAAAGATATGTCTAATAAAATAAATATTTGTATAGACATGAACATTGGTGAAAAGTGATCCGTCATTTTTGTGTTGTAATACAAACATTTGGGTCATATATCCCTTATTGGACCGATGAGACTATGGTCATGGGTAATTCTATAATAACCAAATTGAATGTTATTGGAAGGTCCTTCTAAAAAGGACATCTGGCAAGGTGTTGAATCTAAAACGATGTCTTTATTTGACAAAGTTAAAAAATGTAAAGAACAAAATATTTGTGGAAAAAATTTACCTCACGTAAGGTCTTTTCAAACTCAATATTTCTGTTTGTTCTTACTTGCTTGAATCAAACCATTTGTGACATCAACGCTTGGGACCTGTCAGTTAGAAAAAAACCTTTGCGAAAACTGATCAACTTAAAGTTTTGCCTAATTTTGAGTGCAATAAATAAAATATCAATTTTGTGTTGAATCTAAGTGTGTTAAGCATACTTATAAATTTGTTGAAAGAAATTTTAATCCCTTAGAATTTATTTACACTGACATTTGTGATATGAAGTCAACACCATCTCGTTGTGACAAAAAGTGTTTCATAAATTTTATTGACAATTGCAATAGATACTGTTATGTCTATTTGCTTAATGGTAAGGATGAAACAATAGAAACATCTAGGTATTATAAAACTGAAGTTGAAAATCAGTTGGGCATAAAGATTGTCATGATTAGAAGTGGTATATGTGGAGAATATGAATATTCTTTTGCAGAAATATATTTTGAAAATGGAATCATCCATCAAATTACTGCACATACTAACCTCATTGTAATGAAATTGCTGATATGAAAAGAACCGAACTTTGAAGGAAATGTTGAGTGTTCTAGTTATAAGTTCAGGTTTACCACAAGGGGATGATATCATTATAGCAAAAGAGAACAACAAAAGGTTTGTCTGTTTAGAAAAAGAGACACAAAAAGTTTTGTTTGTTAAGAAAGGAAGAAACAAAAAGTTTTGTTTGTTCAGACTTTGTTGTATCTTGATAGAGAATTACTTGTCGCCCCTTAAAGTATATACAAGCAATAACTCGTGAAAGATAGTGATCTAACAATTTCCAATACAGTCTATTCCATATGAGAAATGGAAATGAGGGAAATCCAACTTGAAGTATTTTAGTGTTGGGGCATCCAGAATAAAATCCAAGTTTCTATTCCCAAAAAGGGTAAAAATAGGACCTAAGACTATGGATTGTATGTTCATTGGATATGCTACAAATAGTAAATCATGTTGATTTATGGTTCATAAGTTCGAACCTTCGGATAGTCAGGTAAAGGGTCTAAACAACCTTGGAATGAACCAAAGGTGAATGTACTTAATAAAGAGATTCAGAGGCGTAGTAAATGTCAAAGGACATTTACTTTCTTCGGGTTTGATTTTGTAACATTTTTTCTTGAAAATGAGTCTAGATATTCGAAGAAGCTATGTCTTCTGTGGACTCATCCTTTTTTGAAAGAGGCTATAAATAGTACGATGGATTCAATCTTGAGCAACCATACTTGAGAGTTGGTTGATTTTCCTACAAGAAATAAACCTTTGGGTTCAAAGTGGATCTACAAAAGGAAAAGAAAGTTGATGGAACTATTGACAAATATAAAGAAAGACTTGTTGTCATAGGCTTTAGCTAATAAAAGGACATTGATTATTTTGACACATAATAACCACTAACTAGGATTACATCAATTCAGATGTTAATTGCGCTAGTTGCGGTATATGGACTTCATATTCGTCGTCACATGTATATGAAAATAATTTTTTAAAATAGAGAATTGGAGGAAGAAATTTACATGGAACAACCCGAAGGTTTTGTGGTTCCTGGTAAAGAAAAGAAAGTCTGTAGACCTATTAAGTCATTTATGGACTAAAAACAAGCGCCCAAATAATGACATGCAAAGTTTGACCAAACTATGTTGGCAAATGAATTCAAGATTAATGAATGTGATAAAGTGTTTTTACATTAAAGACACTCCAAATCACAAGGTCATTGTGTTTTTATATTGATGACATGTTGATCATAAAAAGAGACATTCCTGACATAAAGGATACTAAGCATATGCTAGAAAGTAACTTCGATATGAAATACATTGAAGTTGCTAATGTGATTGAAAAGGTACTTGAGAAGTTCAAGTATTTGAATTTTAATATTGTCAAGACTCCAATAAATGTGAGCTTTGTACTTCAAAGAATGAAGACGAAAGTGACTCACAATTTGATTATGCTTGAGTATTGAGAAGTATGATATATACCATGAAGTGTACGCGATAAGATATATCATGTGCTATTACTAAACTAAGTCGGTTCACGAGTAATCTCAATCAAAATCATTGGATGACAATGTAAAGAGTTTTGGAGTATTTAAAACATACTTAAAACTATTGATTTGCATTATAACTAATATTCAACAGTATTGGAAGACTATAGTGATGTAAATTGAATAACTAAGTCAAATGAAGTAAAATCCACGAGTGGATATGTATTTACTCTTGGTGGAGGAGCAGTCTCTTGGAAATCTTCCAAACAGAAATGTATGGCTCGCTCTAATATGAAATCTGAGTTTATCACTCTAGATAAGGCCGGTGAAGAATTTGAATGACTCAGAAATTTCTTGAAAATTTTTTGGCCCAAACCTTTAACTCTAGTATGCATACATTATGAGAGCTAATTTACAACAGGTAGGGCATGGAGCATGATGTATAACATAAAGTCTCATCATATACGACGTAGACATAATATCGTTAAAGAACTACTCTCTAGTGAAATTGTCACAATTGACTGTGTAAAGTCAAAGATAATGTGTCAGATCCACTTGCAAAAGGCCTAACTAGAGAAGGAGTTGATAGATTATCAAAGGGAATAGGACTATGGCCAAGGACAAGTCATTGTGGCGTAACTCTACCTAGAAGACTGAAGATTCCAAGATCTAGGTTCAAGTACATCAAACAAAGTTATTGATGATCGTTCGTGCCATCTTTTTCAGCTTGGGGATATCAAAGACGAGGGTGAGTAGTTGCTGTCTTGGATCAACCTGTCTCCTTCTGTAAATACGTTAGCTTATCTTTTGCCTTTGAGACGACTTTTTGTGGTTTATTTTGGGACTATATTTAAACTTATTAGAAAGCTCTATAATTGTGACTTATGATTGTATTTGACGAGTATTCTAACTTTTTCCATTTATTTTATCTTTCTTGATTCCCATAGAAGAGTCGGGCTTTTTGTAGGTGAAAAAAATCCTTAGTTTAGGCTATTAGGCTTGCTTATAGTATAACTTAGCATGATTATCCTTTTTAGGATTGATATTTTAGGCCTTAGGCTAGGATTCAACCTTCGATGCCTTAGAATGTGTTATATTGCCCTTGTAGTTGTGTGTTTCTCCTTGTAGGGCTTATTTCGTATGGCATATCTTGTGTTAGTGCTTGAGACCTTAGTGTCTTGTCGTAGCCTTATGTTGACATTAGTTGTGCTCGATTATAAACTGGAATGGTATGATTGAGGTAAGAATTGACCCCCATAATCCCGACAAGTACAAAGAAAAGCTAATAACTAATAAGAAAACTTGAGGATGTTCCCATCACTATCACGGCCTTCCCCAAAATTTAACCGTGGTAAAGGCACCCAAGGACCCAATAGAATCACCTAGTAAGGACTTTAAATTGAACAAAGAAAAAGCTTTGCTCAGACTAAAAATAGAACCTCTCAGTCATGACTTTAAACTGATCAAAAGGGTAGTTGTTTCTCTCAAATGTGCGCACAAGAGTACGTGGCTGCACAAGTAATATAGTGGCTTTACAAGAATCGGATTATTGAACCTAAAGGACTTACGATCAATTTATATCTAATTCAACTAAACCCATAAATTAAAGCAAGTGTATATGAAGGATTTGACTTTGGAACTTATAACTACGATTGCGAGTATTTAACAATCAAAAGTAACTAACAATGCTCGACTTCAATTTCGGTGTGTGAGAAATAATTGGGATAATTCCAGGCTGCGCTCCACTAAAAATTTATGCTTCACATATCTCTCGCAGATTTCATATGGTTATCAAATTACTAATTTACATTAATATTATGATCATAATCTCTCAACCTATAATCACCTACTCTAGTTGACAATCAAACTATATCATTGAGCGGGGATATATTGAATCAACTAGTGAGCATTAAAGCTATTTTCTTGTTTTGTAACCAAGCACGACACTTAGGTATATCTCTATCTTAAACACAAATCAATTCAAGTGATATGCAAGAAAAAAATCATGTTCTTGTATTCCACGTTCTATCTCTCTATTTCTCTCTCAAGTTCAAAAGTGGACAATATATTTATTTTAATGGCGGTCAAGCATCAAAATACAAAATTAAGAACACAAGCATAATTCATACGATAACCAACTTCATCCAAATGAAATCAATGGTCAACAATCATTCATAGTTGCATCCCAGAGCAAGGGTTCTTAGCTACTCATAATAATAAAAAACATAAATATAATTGTTTTCATGTAATTCAATAATGAACAAAAAGTAGAAAATTAAAAACCAAAGATGAATTTTCGTCCCTCGCTTTTGCACTTGAAAAAAAGTAACCTTGTAAATGAGCACATAAATACTCCCACGATTAGTAGTCGCCCGATCAGGACTTGAAACTTATCAATTAAGAACAAGTGGGGGCTTAAACCTGGCTGAAAGAGATGTCAATGGAAGTCTCAAAACTAGAGCAACAATAAGGTATACGAGCTCTAACCATAGAAAATGAACTCCAACGACTCCTATTCCCTTTGCCAACTCAACACTTGTCAAAACCGTTGCACATGACCACTTCTAAGCTCGTCAAGGACCCACTGCAACTCCTACTCCTCAAGTTGATGCTGTATCACAGATAAGCCCAAAATAACCCGAGTACACACCGATTTGATCACAAGGATAAAATCATAGAAGAAAAGAGAAACTTGAGCTGAGTTTTCACCTAACTAAGGATCATACTATCAAACCCAAGTCTTATATATGAGTCTAAAGGAAGCTAAGTCGTCCGAAGAGACGTCGGAGGAATTCTAACGCATATCGGCTCCAAACTGCACAAGTTTATGGCAATCACTAGTCTACGCCTAGACTAAGGCCGATCAACAATAAACAACAACCAAACACACCATAAGGTAAGGATGATATCAGACAACAAAAACCAACATGCTAATAGTCCCCAAAACCCGATAAAATAGCCTAAAATATGATTTCTAGCAAACTAAGCATGATCAACTAGATACCCAAATCAATTTACATTTACATATTCAAGCTCAATATAAGGAACAAGAAGTCGTAACCTACGTCAAAGTAGGCCTTGGGCGCTTCAAAGCATAATTCTGGAGATTTTCCCTTTTGTACTGCCTTTTAATGTTGTCATGCTATCACAAATATGATCACTACATTAATATGGTCATTTGGACACCAAAAACAAATTAAATAGAGATGGGCCGAAATTGGAGTCAAAATGGGATATGTGGGACCTACATAAAAAATTCTAGAATTGACTTTATCAAGAGGTCCAATTTATTTCGCGAACTTGTATCCCATGACATTTTGGGGTTCAGAATAGCACACAATACCACATACAATCAAAAACTCTATCAAAGTTTAAAAGGTTAGGCAACCCCTGTTGTGCCAATTTTACCTCAAGTATCACTCCCCAACAATCCCTAAAAACACCAACACATAGTTCAAAATTCCCCGACCACACCAAGCTTTGAATCACCTGAATTGGAGCTCCAGAACTGTCAAAATCAAAATTTCAATATGGGAGCTTTCTTTAAATTGCGATTGGTCTTTATTTAAATAGACCAAACCCCGATCAACCATTCTTTCCATATTTCTATCTGCGATTGTGTGAGTATTTCAACTCCGATTTGGGTGATTTAAAGTCCAACATGTTAATTAAGGTTGAAGATACATTGGGGAGTGCTCGTGGATTGTTGGGGAACCTTTGTCTGAGGCATATTGCACCCCCAAAGGAGATCCAACGTAACCTTCCTTTTCTTTAGCTTTAATGGTGTTAAATTGCATGTTGTTGATTTAGACTGCTCCGAGCCCTGAATTATGTCCCGTTATTTATACAAGTTTGGGAACTAATTAGGACAACACGGTTCACACATTTCCCATTTTGACTTCAATTGTGGTTCATCTTCGTTTTATGAGTTTTTGGGTCTAAATAAACGTATTAACATTGTGATCCTATGGTTGATAGTGTGGATTCTTTTGGAGGCTATTTGGAAGGGAAAATCTCTAGAATAGTGAATTGGAGCACGCACCGTATGGTTTAAGGTAGGCTATGACTTTTTGTTACTTATACTAAGTCTGAATATGTAAATGTATGTTAAATTGTTTGAATTTGGGATGGGTATCTAATTGATCATGGCTAGCTTGGTAGAAATCATGTTTTAGGCTATTTTATCAGGTTTTCAGAACTGTGAACATTTTGATTTTACCCTTCGTGATCATCCTTACCTTGCGGTGTGTTCGGTTGTTGTTTATTGATATATTAAGCATATTTGGCCTTAGTTTAGGTGTGGACTAGTGATTGCCATAGACTTGCGTAGTTTGTAGCCGATATGCCTTAGAATCTCTCCGACGTCATTTTGGAAGACTTAGCTTCATGTTGAATGATATAGAAGACTTGATTCTGATAGTATGATTCTTAGTTAGGTGACACATCAGCTCAACTTTCCCTTTTCTTCTTTGTCCATATCCTTATTATTGACTCGACGAGTACGTGGGTTTTTGGATGTATTGGTGAGTTGGCATCAACTTGTGGAGTAGGAGCTGGAGCTGGAGCTGGTCTGTGACAAGTTTGAGGTGGTCATGTTCTATGTATGGACTGGTGTTGAGTTGGCAACTGAAACTTTGAGTTACTAGAGTTTGTTTTCTACGGTTCGTGCCTATATACCCTATTATTTCTCCTATTTTGAGGATCATGTGTGCATCTCTTTTATCCGGGTTAAGTCCCAACTTGTATCCCTTTGATTAGTTTCAATTCTTGATTGCGTGATTCTACTTGAGTTAAAACACACTTCCCCTTAAATTCATTTCAAGTAATGACCGGGAGACTTCCCCTTTGATCTATTTCAAGTCCAGACTAGGTAAATACCCCTTTGATTAGCTCAAAGTCCTTACTAGGCTATTCTATTGGGTCCTTAGATGCTTGAATTGTGGTTAAAGTCTGTGGAAGGTTGTGGCAGTTTTGAGAATATCTTCAAGTTCTTTGAATAGTTCCTATCTTTTCTGTATACTTATTAGGCTTATTTGGGTCCGTTCAGATTTTAAATAAACTTATGCATTAGTGAAATTCTAGGATTATGGGCTCCATTTAGGTTTTGTTAGTTGTACTTACTTCATTTATGTTATTAGTACACTCATGTGTATTCCTTTTGGCATTTCGTTCTTTAACCTCTGTTGTGTTTAAATTCTAACATTTCATATTGCCTTACTTTTCTTGCTTAGTCGGCCTATGATGCCAACTGAGTACCTGTTATTTTTTAGTTAAACCACACTTCAAATTTGTTTCATGATGTAGGTTTGGGAACCAATTATCAACACTGAAATGGAGCCTACAGTAGCATAGTTTGTATTCATGTACAGGAATCCAAAATATATTGAGCCTCCGTAGGGGTATTTTTGCAACCTCTAAGTTGAGCTAGTGCAACCCTTGCTAATGCACCTAGCCTTGTTCCTCGCATCCATGATTGCATACTTGACGTCATATTCGAGAAGATCATTTTTACTTGGTCTTCACATTGCGAGCATTGACCCACATGATCAACTGAAGGACAATGGACACAGTCCATGCTTGACAATCACAAGTGCGACCCTATAGGTTCCGTGATCGTGATGTGTTAGCTAGTTGAATTTATATCAGTTTCAACATTTCAAAATCAGTTCACCTCATATTTTCCTCCATAGATAACCTTTGTGATCTTGAATTTATGGGATTTTCTTTGATAAGTTTTTGGAATTACTTGGGGGGATTATATTGGGAAATTTCTAGGCTAATTGTCCACACACTTAATCCATAAGTTCCCTTCGATTTTCCCTTTTTTGGTTCTTTAATAGTAAATTCATACGCTTTTGGTGCATCAACTATTTTGAGGCATGGTTTGAGCTCAGTTTGTTCCCATTCTTAGGGAACAAGTTGCTTGAGTTGGTTGAGACCCATTGATGGAGTCAATTTTGGAATTCCTTGTGCGTGTCTCACAATACCATTTTGAGTTATTTTTAGTCTCGATTCATTTGGTGCAATTTATGTGTTAGAATGATCGTACTAACACTAAAATCACTAGTTTGATAGTTTGGCATTGATCAGAGGTGACTTGGCAGGGAAAAGCTCTGATTTAGAGGTTTGGAACACACACGTTTGTCTTTGAGATAGGCTATAGTTTACTATCCTTAGACCTTGCTCGATTATTGTTCTATCATGATAATCTTCAAAGTGTTGGGTTGGTATTTAGCATAATTCTTTATTGAATTCCATAATTATTAATCTGGCCTTACTTTTGGTGATTTCAGGTAATGTCTGTTTGGGTCTCGACTAATTTGATGTTTTACTTTTTCTTGTGGGTTATGGATAAGCTAGAATGGCCGTAGTATTGATGTTATTGAGCCTTAAACTAGGTTGGATAGTATTGGCTTAAATGTTAGCTTATATGGCCTGAGGGGCTTGTTTCACGAATGAATTGGGTTAGATACGACCCTTCGAGAAAAGTTGTGACCTTCGAGTAGCCCTAGTAGTATGTGTAATGGTTCTGATTTAGTGAGATAACCACCTAGACTCATTCAAGATCCTTTTCCTTTTTGTGTTATAGCTGACCGAAAGTGAGATTTTTGGAGGGCCTAGCTAGTGTTGTAGCTATTTCGATGTAAGAGTTTGAGAAATGTTATGTTTATGTGTAGTTATTCTAATGTAAGATTTCAGGATCAACTTGGTTATATTAAGGATTTGTGATGTGAGATTCCGAAAAGGAGTAACATTTTTTATGTAAGATTTTGGGATATATATCCAGGCTTTCTAATGTAAGATTCAAAAAAGCACTAGCAATTTTGACGTAAGATTCTGCGATATTATTTTTTTAATAAATTATGGTGCTTTGTAGGCTTTTTAATGTGAATGAAAAAAATAATCCCCTATTACACATGGTCCAATCAGACCAGGGACAAAATAGATCCAATCAGATCCAGCCCAAAAAGACAGCACTACAAATACTAAAAAAATCCTAAAAACAAATTAAGAAACAAATAAAATCAAAACTAGAAACCCTAGTTCTATTTTGTAGCCGCTTTTCTCTCAATCTCTGCCACTGTTGTTGCTTGTTCTTCAGCTCTATTTGAGGTAAGGACACTCTAGATCTTGTTCTTTCTTTTTCTTCTTTCTTGTATCTGATGTTGTGTCACCATTTCTTTTGTGGGTTTTGCTTGAGATATTTTTCTCCTTCATTATCATCTACTATGATTGTTGAGCTCCAAGATTTCATCATTATCAGGTACACCTCTCTTACTTCTATTCTCACCCTTTTGGGTTTGATTCTGATAGATCTCCTTCTCGTGCTGGCATCCATACGTTTTATTGTATTTCCTTATTGTTGTTAAATCTTGAAACAATATCTGCATCTACCACTTTATTGTTGTTATGATGTATGGACATAATAACTTGTCACTGTTTATCATCCTTTTCCCTTCTAATATCAATTGTTGGAACTTTTTGATATGTATTGCTCCATCATTTAAAGCTTTGTTTGCCGAATAATCTGCAAATTTATTCTCTTCCCTTAGAATGTGAGGTAATTTTAGTTTCCCTCCCTGCTATGATATGTTGTATCTGTTGCACCCTAACCGAAATATTCCAAGGAGTCTTCCCATTAGCATTTAAAACATTCACAAGAAACAATGAATCTGATTGTATGATAACCTATTTGATTTATTATGATAAGATTATGGGATATATTAGGTTATATAAAGGCTTTATGATGTGTTAGCTTTCGATAAGGATTTATATTCTAAGATTCTAGGAAGGACTAGCTATTTTAATATAAGATTATGAGATATGCTAGGCTACTTGAGGTTATCCCAAAATCAGATTCGGGGACAATGCTGGTGTTTACTATGGAATTGTGTCTTACAGTGTAGCATTTTCTTGTACCTGTTGAGCTTATGGGGTTCAGACAGGTTATTGCTTGTATGATTATCATTGTTATGCCTCTGTATGTGCCTTCTAGTCTTAAGAGGGTCTAGTTAGGCTAAAATAACTATATTGCTTTCATTAATTACCGTCGTAGCTTTAGTTTGTTGCATGGCTAGTTATTATGCCTTTGCTATTGCCCTATTATTTTGCTAATTACTCGCTTGTTATCATGTTATTGTAATCGCGAGCTCGATTGACCTATGATGCCTACCTAGTACCCATTATTTTGGTACTCATACTACACTATACATCTTCTTTCCTAATTCTAAGCTCTATTCAAGCACGTTGATTCTCATGTTGCTGTAGTTGGTATCCTAGAGACTAAGGGTGAGATTATTGGCATCTTTGGTGTACTTGTCTCCTTCTATACTTTTTGGACCACTTTTTATTATTTCGAGACTAACTGTATATTTCTTGTGTATGTCTAGTCTGTACTCAATCTTTTATAACAACTTTCCTAGCATCTACCAGGTTTTAGGTTGGATCTTGTATTTTGTCCTCGTTCGAGGGTTGTATGTATGTGTGTGTTTATATATATATATATCACGTTCTTAGTCCTGTTGGTTTTAGGAATTCTCATTTTTCACTCTTCCATGAATGGTGCACATGAGAGGTGATGCAGCTGGGAATGATGCTTCTGAGAGTTAAAATCTTTAAGTAAATGACACAAAATTAAAGTATTAAACGGTAAGAGAAAGAAAATTTCAATCATATTTTTTTGGAACAAAAGATGCCTAGAGTATATAAAACATGCAAAGGATACACTAAGGTTATCAATGGACAGAGTTAGAAGAAGTTGTTGTTGTGGGGCTAAAATTTATGGATTCTCATATGAAGGCCCCTAAATAATTATAAACTCAGGAGTGGATATGAATGACTAGTCTACTGACGGCAAAGGCAATGAACAATGTTCATCACCATTTGCTTTTAGTTTTTTTTAGATTTGAAGATCCAAACTTGATTCTTGATGATTATTGGCAATGATCAGAGGCAAGTGAGGCTAATATTCTTGTTGTAAACTGTAATGACCCTCTAGGTTATTTCTATATTTATGTTTTCCTTTCGTTGTTTAGAGTGTACCTACAACGACCTCAAGTCATTTATGACTTGTTGGGACTGATATCTTGGTCACATGGTCGTTCATTTTGCTTTTATGTGAATTTTTGTGTTTTTGAGCTTTTGAACCTTGAACGGTTGATTTTGATTAAAAGTGCAGGAAAACGGTCTTAGAATGCAATTCTGGCAGTTCCATCAACTCCAAAAGGGTCAGTTTAGGCTAGTGTCATGGTCATCTCGAATCTCGAGATTTTCTGTGCGAGTTTGTGTCATTAGGCGTTTTAGCTTTTAAGTTTTGGGCCTAAGTTTGACCTTGGCCAACATACTAGGTAAATGTGTCCAGATGAGAATTCTGTCAACGTGGTTAACTCTATATTACTTTATAATCATAATATTGTAGGTTTACGTAGAAAACAATTTATTTAAACCTTATATCATTAAAATAATACAGTATGATACAATATGAAACTATATTTGTGTAGAAACCATCTAAACAAGTGAATTAAAAATGATCGGAAATGGAAAAAATAATACTAGGAAGTGCTTTCTCTGATCTTATATTATGTGAATTTAAATTAATCGAATAAAACTTTTGTTTTTTTATTCTCGGAGTTCTTTCTTCATAAGCATAGTGGGAAGAAGTGTTTTATGATAGCACCAAGAGAGCTTATAATTAAGCTCTCTTGGTCCTATAATAAAACACTTCTTCCCACTATGCTTATCAAGAAAAAAACTCCGAGAAAGAAAAATAAAAAAATTATTCGATTAATCTAAATTCACACCATGTAAGATTAGAGAAAGTGCTTCCTAGTATTTGTTTTCATTTCCAAGCATTCTCAATTCACTTGTTTGGATAGTTTCTACATAAATATAGTTTTATAATTGCAATAACTCTTCAGGTCTATTTCCCAATCTTTTCTGTGTTTAGAGCTTTCCTGTAGTGACCCTAAGTCATTTATGACTTGCTGGGACTGATAGTTCAGTCACCGGGTCGTTCTTTTAGAATTCGTGTGGGTTTCCCTACTTTGGAGATTTTGAAACTTGAATGATTTAATTCGGTCAAAAGTACAGGTAGATGGTCGATTAGCTCTGAAACGTTGAGTTTGGTCGATAAGGACATTTGGTTTGTGTCCAGAGGCTTCTAGTGTGAGTTTGAGTATTTAGGTGAGATGTTGGAAAGTTTAAAATAGAGTTGACTTCGGTCAACATTTGGAGAATTAGTTACAGTATGAGAATTCTATTAGTGCCATTAGCTCCAGAATGTTGAATTTTGCCTTGTAGGACCTTAGGTTTGGGTCTCGAGGTCTTTATATTGATTTTGGGCACTCGATTGCTTTATTTATTATAGTTAAGGTGTTGACTGCAGTCAACATTTTTAGTAGATGGACTCTAAATGTTTTTTCGTTGATTCCATGGAGTCTAGAATATGTTTACAATTAGATTTCATATATGGTTTGTGCTCATGGGACTCCAGATGATTCCAAAACATCAAAATTAAAGTTTAGCATGTGCTGGTGCTATTGCAACTACTTAAGCGGCCTTCAAATTGCTTTTGCGATGTTTGACCGACTTTGACCAGCCAATTAAGCGTTCATAAGACCGTTTTAGCGGTACCTGTGGGTTGTTGAAAGCCCAACTTTTCAGTTCATTTGTTCAACATTCAAAACACGATAACTTGAGTTATAAAGCTCTGTTTTTGCCGATTTCGGTTGCTAATTGTTGTTTTTTATGGGGCTTTGAGACAGGGTCATTGGAGGAGAGTTTGGAATCAATTGTACGGTAATTTATCACCTCAAAACCTCTTTTCTATCCTTTCATGGTAGTTTGTGAATTCTAATTTTTGTGGGTTGATTTCGATGAGTTCTTAAGCTCCAATGGTGCTCGAATTTATAGCACAAGTTCCTTGAGCTTGTAGGGGCCTAGTGACATGTTCAATTTCAGAATTCTGTCAATAAGTCTCATGGGCATATTTTTTGGCCCGAGTTATATTACAGGGATATAGGTATCTTTTTTCTCGTTAAAATGTGTAGTTGATGTTATCAATAGTTTTGAGGCATTCAGAGAACGTGGTGAAGAGGCAGGCAACTCGTGGATGGTTCGAGGTTGTAGTTTTGATTCGAGGTACGTTAAGGTCCACCTTTTTTATTGGACTTTAGTATATAATGTTTAATTTGAATTACATGTGATTTAGGATTGTATTTGCCGAGTATTATAACTCTTTCCATTTATTTTATTTTATTTGATTCCCATAGAAGCGTTGGGCTATTTGTGGGTGGCAGAATCCTTAGTTTAGGCTAGTAGCCTTGCTTATACTATAACTTAGCATGATTATCCTTGTTAGGATTTATACTTGAGGCCTTGGCTAGGATTGAACCTTCGATTCCTTAGAATGTGATATATTTCCCTTGTAGTTGTGTGTTTATCCTGGTAGGAATTGTTTCATATGGTGTATCTTGTGTTAGCGCTTGAGACCTTAGTCTCTAGTCATAGGCGTAAGTTGGCATTTGTTGTGCTCGATTATTGACTGGAACGGTATTGAGGTCAGAACGGACCCCCATTAGCTCGGCATCTACAGATAAAAGCTAAGAACTAATAAGAAAAGTTGATGATGTTTCCAGAATTATCACAGCCTTCCACGTGAAGGTGCAAGAGGTAGGTGAATTGCTCTTTTTTTTGTTTTTCTTCTCTAAGTAGTCGACTTGCGAGAATCACAAGTTGAATGTTAGATCCAGAATTGAATATTGAAAATGAAATTGCAGAAAATAAGAGTGACACAAGATGTTTTTATACTGGTTGGGATCCAATGTGGATCTTACGTCTAGTCCCCTTGGGTTTCAAGGGTGTTCTCTTCTTGCCTTTTGAATCTTTTAAAAAGAGTTGAAGTTTAGAGTATAGTTCCTATGTCTACACTCAATCTTTTTCTTTTCTTTTTTGATACACAACCTTACCAACAATGTTTTTCTCTCCTCTCTTTTTGATCACACAGTAGAACTAAGTAGTACAATTCTTGTTAAAAGTAGAGTAGAGAATTTGTGAAGATTCAAACTCAATGTATATTTGAGTCATTGGCTTTCTTCGACCTTTTATAGAGAGTAGTCAAAGCTTGAATCTTTCTTTGTGTGGAGACAGAAACCCAAGAGAATTGATTCTTGGAAAGATATAACTAAAAATCCTTCTTTCCAAGAGTAAGGCAAAGGCCAATCTTCACCTTTCTTTTCGCAATCTTCAGCTTTCCATGGATCTTTAGCTTCCTTTCGCAATCTTCAGCTTTCCTTTGAGTGACATGGATCTCTAATTTTTCTCCTTGATGATTGGATATATCTTTATTGAAATCATATTGAGGCCAGTTGTGTTTATAGCCGTTACTGATCCATTGATTGATCTTGTAGTCGATAAGGTTTCCTTGAATATTTTCCTGATTGCCGCATCGCCTGGGGATCTGCAGGATATTTGATTTCACTAATTTTTCCTATGTTTGATCATTCTGTTGAATATATCCTTTTTGATATTCTGGAAGGATTTGATTCTTTCCTTTTTGATATATTGCAAAGGTTAATAGTTGGTCAACATTAATACAATTCTCGCACTAACAATCTCCCCCGTTTTGATGATGACAATTTAGTAGTGATATTTCCCTACTTTGATAGTTGACTGGTTGAGCTGACTGAAACTTCATTAGCTCCCCCTGAATGATAGTATGCCTATTTTCCTCCCTCTTAGTTTGTTCTCTTGTAAATAGATCACTTGATATTTGAACACACCAGATATAAAATAGCAACAATCATATTGGACAAATTCATACAACACGTATAGGAATTCAACACATAGAAAAGAGAGTTCATTCTCCCCCTTTGGCATCAGCAAAAAGGAAAGAGGACAATATCTAACAAAAACACAAAACAACAATTTTAAAGGGAGGGCAACAACCCATTAAAAAACCTATAGAGAATCATAAACACAAATTAGCGAGGGCGCAAGAAGTAGATAAGCGTGTTTACCATGGCAGTGGACATCTCCTCTGTAACACCCCGTAGAAACTAGTAAGACCTAACGGAAGCTTGACGTAATCTAGTAGGTGAAACTAGAGCCACACATGTGAGTTGAAGTTGTAAAATTGATTAAATGATGTAATATGGTTTTTCAAGTTTAGATTTAGGAGTTTAGAGGTCAAATGTCAAGAAACGACTATAACGTCCAGAAACTAGTAATTTGAACTAGTGAGTTCTAAGAGCCTTGTCGTTGAAGGTTGGAGTGTTGTATGAGGGTGAAAACTTGTAGAAATGACTCCCATACTTAGAATTTCATGTTTAGGGGTTAAATGTCCGAGTACGACTCCCCAAAGACCACTCGAGGGGTCCTTGAGGAGGACCCCAAAACAGTCCCCCAAAGCTGCCTAGACAGCAAGGTTTGATCACCTAAGTGGTGACTTACAGATGCTTTCCACGTCCCGTAGACCAGACCACGGTCCGTGGATGAAGGGTGTGGGTCCATACTTAGTTTTCCATGAAGCCTGCAACATTCAGAGCCACAGTCCCAAATCACGGAAGCCAACCACGGCCAGTGGATTGATTCATGGTCGTGGAAGGCTAGGCGTAGGTTGGACTGTTTTGACAGCTTTTCAGTTAAGTTGAGGTTTAGTTTTTTAATTAGTTAATTAAGTGGGGGTTAAGGGAGGTATATTAGGTGGTTAATTAATGACTTATATAAACTTATAGGACCCTAAACTAATTAATTTATTCACTTCAACTAAAGACCGCCAAATCAAAACCCAATTCCCCTTCTCTCCCAAAGTCTTCTCTCCAAAAACACCATTGAAGACATATGAAGAAACCAACCTAGGGGCTCGAAGATGGAGGATTTCTCTTCGGATTTTCATAGGTTTCTACACCTAAGGTATGGTGGTTTTCATCCATGGGTAGCTACCACCCATGGAGCCCTCTCAAAAGCTTTTAATTCAATTCTAGAAATCTTCAAAAGCTAGGGTTTCAACTTAACCCCATGGATTCCTTTCTAAGTTATTCTTAAAGATTGAACTATGTTTATTATTGGTAATACTACTTATTTTAGATGGTTTTCACTTCAAATCTAAAGAATCCATGAGTTTTCCCCAACCCTAGCTATGGCTTTTCTCTACACAATGAATGTTGTTAGAAGTTGATTCAATTGATTGAATTAGAGTTGTTTATGATGTAATTACATGATCTAAGTATAGTTATACATGTATTCTTGATTACCCTATGAATCTAAGATTAAATTGACTTGGTCTAGGGTTATATCATGAAAGAGGCAAATTAAGGGGTTAGATGTGATCTTCTAGGGTTGATGAATTTCTTGATGAATGGCCTTAGTTTAGATCACCTAGACATGAATGGAATATGATAGAATCTTGTAGATATGAATTACCTTGAATAGGATCATATTGGTTATGTTGTTGGATTATGATTTTCTTCTATCTATTGTGCCAAATCTAAGATGTTAGACTTGATCTTGACTCTTGGCCTTGAAGGGCCATCTTTGAAGGATTGTTATGTGAAGTTATTATATATGATTGGATAGATCCACTTATGGTGGGGGTGTTTACTTATCAAGTATTCTAATTATGAATTGTTGATCCACTTATTGTGGAGGTGATTACTTGCCATATGTATTGTAGTGTTGAGATAAGGTCCCTCTCCCCTACAACCCTAGATATGACTAAGTATGATACGATATGAATACGAATGTTATGTTATGATCATGATGGTGTTTCTATGATGAATGTATCGATATCTATTGTAATGAATATTAGATATGTTGATTTACATGGTCTAAGATCCTTAAATGCAATATATGTGAATCGTGCATGAGTTGGGATATTATGTACATGTAACACCCCAGAAATTCTATGACTTAAGTTAGAGCCTCACCTTATGAATAATGACTTAAAAATAGTTAAAATGATTTTTATAAACCTAAACTAATGTAATTGACTTGGTTTGGAAGAGTAAAAGTCTAAATGTGAAGAAACGACCACGACGTCCGGAAACTAGAGAAGAATATGTTCTAGTGTGTCCTTAGATTTTGGGCAGGTTTGGGAGTGTCGTATGATGGTATAATCTGGTGAAAAGGTTTAAAATAGATAAATATATGTTCCTAGGGTCAAAATGTTCAAATACGACTCCCCAGGGCCACCCTAAGGGTCCCCGAGGAGAACCCCAACCTTAGCCAAGCAAGCTGCCAAGGCAGCTTGCAGATTGCACTTGGAGGGAATAGCTGCGCGTTGCGCACTTGCTACCCCAAGGAGCAAAACTCCAGTTCGCGACGCGGTCGTGTCGCACACTCTACTGTCTCAAAATTTAATTCCAAATATCTTTTGGGAACAGCTCCGCGTCGCGGACTTGTTCCGCGACGAAAATGCAGAAATTCAGAAATCTATTTTTATTTCATTAAAGAGTCCATTTAAGTGAGGGGTATTTAGGGTACTTTAGGGGATGTGTATATAATGATTTTTAAGTCAATTTACCTCACTTTTATCACTCAAACACAAAACCCAAAGATTTAAACCTAAAGTTCCTCCTTCTCTCTAGTCTCTCTCCTCAAAAACTCCATTGAAGAAGATTGGAACTTCAAGAAGAAGACCAACTCTCTAAGGTATCAAGTCAGATTTTTGTGGTTAATTCGTCAATAAGGTATGGTTGCTTATCACTCTTGGGATTCCTTTCCCCAAGAGGCCCCTTCAAGATGAATTTCAAAATCTCCAATTTCTAAG
>NW_006239090.1:521430-522686 GCF_000226075.1 Solanum tuberosum | reverse complement strand
TCTAAGATCCTTAAATGCAATATATGTGAATCGTGCATGAGTTGGGATATTATGTACAGGTTGTGACCCCTTGAGAAGGGAGGTGCCTATGATGTTAATGTTGTTGTTGTTGTGCTGTTGTGAGGACAATCATGCGCACACACACTCCATGCATAAACATGAATATGATGTATCAATGTTTTTAATTGAAAGTATAGTTCTCAGATGCACCTTTTACTCATTATTATGCATGAAATGTACATGACCATGATGATCCTATTGTGTTGATTGAAAGTCCATTCTCATGAGAACACATGATCTTGGTGTGAAAGTTATACTCACATAATAATGATGATTCTAAGGTTGAAAGTTAGTTCTCACCTTTAAATGAATCTATGAGCTATTTAGTGAGTTGTATTGAACGAAGGGTAAAGTATGCCTTCACATATGTAGATACAATTCCATACTAATTATGTATAATTGGGAAATAATGCTTAGTACCGAGTGGATATGGACTATGAGGAAAAGTTCCCTCCACTAATGCAATAGGTTGGGTCATCTATTCATGAGATGGAAGCTCCTCCGCTAATGCAATAGGTTGGGTTTCTAGTAGCAATCTCCCTATCCCATAACTATGTGCCAAACATAGGACTTAGCTAGTGGATCCACTTAGAAGCTAAATATAATTAGTTCTACCTTCGGCAAGTAAGAACGCCTTCTTTCGGTGTGGGGTTATATGACACCGAATTCCATGTATCTCACATGGTGTATGTCGGTTATGGCAACTTTTCCCTATAATAATGAAGTTAATGAATGAGACATGAACTATACTATGACTTCTTGGCGAGTTTACTTAGTAGGAGTAGGGGTATGGGACTTCACTTCCACATTGCACAAGTAGACTTAGTAGGATGTCATGGGATGGTTCCTTTGCATTATGATGAGATTCGAATGTATGTATGTATATTGAATGGATAGTTGTTATGCATGAACTTCCTTGTATTCAATTAATGTACATGACTATTTCCTTAATTGTGAATATTGCATATAATGAAGTCTAAAGACGTAATGCATCACTAAGGTAGCTTCAAATGAGTACTTAGTAGGGTTGGTATTATGGGATGCTAACCCCACATTGCACAAGTGTTCCCTAGAGGTTACTAAGGTAATGGCTTTACCATGAAATGAGTATGAATGTGATATTGGATTTGTGTTGTACATTGTAAATAATGTTAGTTACCATACTGAAACGACCCCAAAAATGCCCGAAAATGTGC
>NW_006239090.1:500762-521330 GCF_000226075.1 Solanum tuberosum | reverse complement strand
CACGTCTAGGCCCTAGGCTTGGGTCGTGACACATACATTGCACAAATGTGTTTTAGAGGTTGCTTATGTGATGATTACTTCATGATGTGATGGTCTTGGTATTTAACCGTGTATTCTTGTATAATCGAAGGCTATGTATTATGAAGATTGTGACGTGTATTATATTGATATTGGAGACTGTGCTTGTTGTTATAATGATATCTCTCAGGTTATAATGAAATGTATGTGAGTTGCCTTATTGGTTGCATTCTCCAACTATTTCAAAGATGATGTTCAAAAATGTCCTAAAGCATGATTTTAAATGAAATGTTCCTTTTCATGCATGTTTTAATGGTTTTGTGCATGGCTACCATACTTAGTACATTTTTGTGCTAACCCATATTTCTATGTTTTCTACAATGTAGGGGGTTGGTTCATGGAGATGGTAGTTTTGGTTCAAAGGGCTTGGAATAAGTGATCCTCCAAGCTAGTTGATGAGTCCTCAAGTTTGGGGACCAATATCTTACTTGGTATATATCTTAGTAGTTTCTTTTATTAGTTTCATTTTATAACTATGTAAGGGTTGTATCCCTAGACGTCTAAGTATTCGATTGTACAGATGGCCAATGAGACAATGTTTAGACTCCTTTCTTTTTTGTAAAAAGTGACTTCGATTGTTGAAGAAAAAGTTTTAAATTTTCCGCTTTTATTCTATGACGTATGCAATGATGTATACTAAGGGCTTGTACTAGACCCCTTCGGGGTCGAGTTCACTGTGTAACTTCTAAGGGGTACTCCCGGGTCATTACATCCTTGAACCTGGAGGTAAGAGAAGTAGAAATAGATTTAGCGCTTGCCTGGACCTTAGTAGCAATCTTAATAGCCTCTTTGACAATCTGGTCAAACCTTAGACGAATGCGAGCCACATCTGCAGCAGTCTCCTTTGTGACATCCTTAACAACATTTATCTTGACATGAGCAGAAAGAAGTAGATCCTTGAGGGAGTCTACTTGTTCTTTCATGGCAGTCACAGAGGACACAAGGT
This sequence comes from Solanum tuberosum, assembly GCF_000226075.1. Taxonomy (NCBI): domain Eukaryota; kingdom Viridiplantae; phylum Streptophyta; class Magnoliopsida; order Solanales; family Solanaceae; genus Solanum; species Solanum tuberosum. The sequence continues at coordinate 520,306 of NW_006239090.1, read as the reverse complement.
CACTTTCCCGAGTAACATAAATGGTTAGAGCATCCAAATTAGCATCCATGTCAGAGAGCTTCTCAAGAGCAGCATTAAGTTTGGGAGAGGAAATCGCAGTTGAAGAGGAGGGTTTTGATTTGATAGACTTCACAACAACATCATCCAAGTCATTCTTCAGAGCCGATGAGGAAATAGTACGAGTGTATCCCATGCTAAAAAAGGCTCGAGAATTGTAGCATTGTTTGAGAATAATAGGAGAGAAATCCCCAGATAGAGGAAATGTGATTCTAGAATACGGGTAATGAGCATACCAAAAGGAAGGGTAGAGGGCTCAGAGATAACATCATCCATGGCTGAGAGAATGAAAGAGGGTAGATGAATTATTACCCGCGAAACTATGCAATACGTGAGTAGAGTGTCACACAAAGAGAGAGTAGAGTGGGACCGAGCCCTTGGAAGAAGGGTGGTGGCAATAATATGAGCAATAACCCCGGTCTCAAAAGAGAGATTTTTACGACCAAGATGAGAAGGAAGGGGATCAGAGGGATCAACAACAAGTTCGTGCTTAGCCTAATAAAAGAAAGCAATATACTCAGAGGGCCATCAATTTTTAGGTGGAGCCATAACACCAGAGCAAGAAATACCAAAGACTGAGTCAATTTTTTTGCAAGAAAAATACGCTTACTAAGAACCAAATATTCAATTTCTCTTGCCTTAGGAGATCGAAGATTTGCATAAAAGAGACGAATACGAGGTTCATAAACTTCCATAGGAATAAAGAAGATATTAGCCCAACCTTGAAACTCATAAAAGGGTTTGATGGGACAGTCTAATGAGGAGAGAAGATCAAGGTCGACTACCCTACCATGCACAAGCGTTTTGTGTTTGAATGAATGAAAAAGAGTTTCATGGGAAGAGTTCCAAAAATCTACCTTTTCGTCAACGTACTATTGAAATCGAACTTGAACTTCTTCTCTGAAGAACCCTACTCAGTAGAATCTATAGGAAACTTACCAAGAGAGGAAGAAAAAAATGCTAGAGGCAACATATCATCAGATTCAATAGAGACAAATGACAGAGCTTTGTCCTTGTTCTTATTGCGAGAACTTTTATGAGTGACAGGAGTGGAAACGATTGGAGTTTTCACCATTAGAGAGAAAGAAAGTAGAAGTGAAGTGAAATAATAATGAGGGAAATGATGGATAGATAAAGGCAAAGAGGAGGAAGAAGATGAAGGGTTTTAGACAAGACCATTGAAGGGACTGTGTTAAGAGAATGTAGAGGGAGGCGTAAAAAATGAGCCAAAACAGAAGGAAATTAATTAAAGTAAGGAAACACAATAAACGAGGAGTCAGAAAATTTTTCTAAAAAGGAAAATCATCAATACAGACAACAATAATTAGCAAATAAAGGGATTTTAAATAATATTCAGAGATTTACAAAAAGTGCAAAATCTTTCTTCTAAAAGAGGTTTAGTAAAAGTATCAGCTAATTGAAAATAAGATCTGATAAATGAAATTTCAATGTCTCCATTTAACACAGAATCATGAATAAAATGATGCTTAATGTCAATATGCTTAGCGCGAGAATGATGCATATATATTTTTGAAAGACAAATAGCACTAGAATTATCACACTTCATTTTAACAGACTTAAAAGATAGATCATAATCACTTAATAGATGTAACATCCATAGAATTTGTGCACAACATTAACTTATCGCTGTATATTCTGACTCTATGGTTGAAAGATATACAAAACTCTATTCCAGGAAAGTAGAGATTTTCCAAGAATTTGGCATGTACCACTGGTGCTTTTTCTGTCGTCTTTGTCACCTGCATAATCAACATCAGAAAATCCTTCGAGAAAAAGATTCTTTTCTTTAGGATACCATAAACCAAAAGTGATAGTTCCTGCTAGGTATTGAATAATTCCTGTTACAGTAGTAAGATGCAATTCTTTGGGAGCTGACTAGAATCTTGCGCATTTACATACGCTAAATAGTATGTCCGGTCAACTGACAGTTAGATATAATAAGGATCTAATCATACCTCAATATTTTTTTTCATCCAAAACTTTACCTTCATCATCCTTATCAAGAGAGCAAGTGGAAATCATGGGAATACCTACAGTTTTTGCACTTTCCATAACAATTTTTTGAATCAATTCCTTACAATACTTGGATTGACATAAGAACTTACGTTTTTATGTTTGAAAGATTTGCAGTCCAAGGAAGAATGTTAATTCTCCCATTATACTCATCTCGAATTCACTTTGCATTAGGTCAGGAAATTCTTTGCATAGACAGATATTAACACTTCCAAATATGATATCATCAACATAAATTTGAATAATAAGAATCTCAGGGGAAGATCTTTTGATGAAAAAAGTTGTATCAATTTTTCCTCTTGTAAATCCATGATTTATTAAAAAAGTGCTTAAACTATCATACCATACACGAGGTGCCTGTTTGAGACCATAAAGAGCTTTAGATAGTTTGAAAACATGATAAGAAATTTTTGAATTTTTAAACTCAGGAGGTTGTTTTACAAACACTTCTACATCAATAAAACCATTTTAAAAAGTACTTTTAACATCCATTTGAAATAATTTAAAACCTTTATGAGCATTATATGCAAGAAGTAATCGAATAGATTATAACCTTGCTACAGGGGCAAAAGTCTCATCATAGCTAAGGCTTGGGAATAGCCTTGAGCGTCTAATAGAGCTTTGCTTCTTATCACTTTACCAGACTCATTGAGTTTGTTCCTGTATACCCATTTGGTTCCAATAATAGACTTATTTTCAAGCTTAGGTACTAGAGTCCATACCTGATTTTTGTCAAATTGATCCAGTTCTTCTTTAATAACTTTTACCCAGTGTTTATTAGTAAAAGCCTGATTTATCTTCTTAGGTTCTAGCTGAGAGATGAGAGCAACCTTTGCTTCATTTCTTCTCGATGCTCTAGTCTTCATTCCTTCATTGAGATCTCCAATGATAAACTTCTTTGTATAATTTGGCTCACTTTTCCATTCATTTGGAACTGTTTCATTTATTGGTTTGATAGGAGTTTCTTCAGCAGTCAACTCTTCTAAGCTATTTAGTTCCTTTTGGGTTGATATCATAATTTGATTATCTTCCTCATCTGTACTAGATCTAATCTCAATAGATTTACTAGAATCATCAAACTCAACATGAATAGATTCTTCAATGCTTAAAGTTCGGTTATTAAAATTTCTGTAAGATATGCTAGGTTTAGAATAACCAAGAAATATACCTTCATCGCTTCGTGCATCAAACTTACCAATGTTGTATTTCCAACTGTTATGAACAAAACACTTGCATCCAAATTGATGAAAGTAGCTAATGTGGGGTCTCTTACCATTCCATAATTCGCATGGAGTTTTCTTCAAGATTGGTTTGATTAAATAACGATTCAACACATGACATGTTGTACTTGTGTGGGAGAGAGTGTGTGTTCAACAATCATAGTTCTTGCCATGTCTTGTAAGGTTCTGTTCTTCCGTTCTACAACTCTATTTTCTGAGGTGATCGAGGAGATGAGAAATTGTTAGAGTACCCATTTTCATTACAGAAGTCTTCAAACAACTTGTTCTCAAATTCTCCTCCGTGATCACTTCTTATTGAGGTAATGTTGTATCCTTTGTCTCGTTGAAATTTTTCACAAAAGAACTCAAAGTTTTTGAGAGTATCCTAACATTACCCAGGTGAAACAAGAATAATCATCAACAATTACAAATGCGTACCTTTTTCCTCCAATGCTTGTTGTTCTAGTAGGCCCAAATAAATCCATATGTAGTAGCTACAGATATTTGTTAGTGGAAAGAATATCCTTGCCAGAAAATGAGTTTCTAGTTTGTTTTCCCTTTCAACATGCACCACAAATGTGATCTTTTGTGTAGTCCAGCTTAGGTAGTCCAATGACTAATTCATTCTTTGCAAGTTTTTCTATTAGTCGCATACTTGCATGACCCAGTTTCTTTTGCCAAATTAAGGGATCATCAATCATTGAAGCAAGGCATATATGTTCTCTTGTACTTTTAACTAAGTCAGGGATATACACATTTTTCTCTCTACTTCCTTTTAATAGTTTGTTTCCAGAGATGTCTTCTATTAAACATTGATTCTTTTCGAATCGTACTTCTAAATTTGAGTCACATAGTTGACTGATGCTCAGAAGATTGTACTTTATACCGGTCACTAGATATACATTTGTGAGATCACATGATTCATTGAAACAGATTGTTCCAATACCAATTACAGTTCCTTTTGAGTTGTCACCAAATTGAATGTTTCCTCTTTTATATTCAGTAACAGATTTAAATAGATTCTTATCTCCTGTAATGTGATTTGAACATCCACTATCCAAATACCATTTTCCTTTTGCTTTTTTGCTGAGTTCCTGTAAGACAAAGTAATTATCTTCTCTTAGGCAACCAAATATTTTTGGGTCCTTTGAGGTTAGAATTATCGTGATTTCTTTTGGGTCTCCAGACTCACTTAGAAGTATCATGATTAAAAAATTTGCAATTTAAAGATAGATGCCCAGACTTTCCATAGTAATTGCAACTTTTAGGAATGTCTTCTCCAATAGTGGAATTGTTATTGTTAGTTTTGTAATCAGTCGACTTCTAGGATAAGCGAGCCTGATTGCAACTGAAGTAACTTTCTTTTGATGAGTTTTTACTGCTAGAAACCTTCTTAGGATTTTCAATCGAGTTATTGGAAGAATCAGATTGTTTTGAAAACTGTCAAGCAAGGTTTTGATTTCATGAATCTCTTCATACAAAAGATCCTTTTCAACTTCACTGACTTCTAGTTTTATTTCCTAATCTCTTTTTTTAGTTCTAAGGTTTCAAAAATCAGTAAAGTCTAGATTCATATTGGAGATAGCATGATCTAACATTTTTTTTAATTCATTGCAATTGTTACATACCTTAGTGCTTGATTCTCCAATTGCCATGAAGCAAATATTTCCAATTTCTTCATTTTCATGTTTAGGGTTGTCTTCATTACTCCAGCTGCTTAGTGCCCTGTTCTTTTGATTTCCACTGGAATAATATTTCTTCGCTTTTGGACATTCACTAGCTATATGTCCATATTTTCCTCATTCATAACATTTTCCATCATTTCCGGGATGATCAGTAATATATTTACCTCATCCAGAGTTTCTTCCTCTTCTGTTGTTTCTGGATTTTCCAAATAATTCCATAACTGATCCAGTGATTAATGCAATCTCATCTTCCCCTCTTTTTTCTTCTCCTTTGTCCTCTTGGTTTGGCTTTGAAAGCCACAGTTTTCTTCTTGGTGTCTTCTTGACCTCATTTGTTAAGATGTGTTTTATCGAAAGCAATTAAATCTCCTCTTACCTCTTCATAGGTTATAGTATTGAGATTCATGCATTCAAGTGCAACTACCTTGGCATTCCATTGAGATGGTAAGCTTCTGAGAACCCTCCGTATATGCTCAATTTGAGGATAAGTCTTTCCTGAAGCTTTTAGTTCACCAATGATCTTACTAAGTTGTGCGAACATGCTTTCAATAGTTTCTCCTTCCTTCATTTGGAATAGTTCATATTTGTATACTAACAGAGAAATGATAGTTTCTTTGACTTTTTCAGTACCTTCATAGGTAACTTCCAATTTGTCCCACATTTCCTTAGAAGTTTCACAACATTATATCTTTTCATATCATTCACCACTAATAGCTTGGTATAGTACATTTTTTTTGCTTTGGAGTTTATTTGAATAACCTCCATTTGTTCATTCGTATAGTTCTCCAGGCTTGGAGTGGTTGATGATTGACCGTCATCTGAGTTTTTTGAAGTTGGAATAGAAATGTCTCCTAGCTTGATTACCCTCAAGACTTTCACATCATATGATTGAATGAATTTTTCCATTCTTACTTTCCAGTGGGAGAAATGCTTTCCATTAAAATAAGGAGGTCTTGTCTGAGATGTCCCTTCTTGAAATAGTGCGCCCATGATTTGTTGTGCCATGATCTTTATCTCACCTATTGTCAAACAAAGATTAGTGAGACGAGGCTCTAATACCAATTGAAGGTGCAAGAGTGGGGTGTATTGCTCTATTTTTAGTTTTTATTCTCTAAGTAGTCAACTTGCGAGAATCACAAGTTGACTGTTAGGTCCAAAATTGAATACTAAAAATAGAATTGTAGAAAATAAGAGTGACACAAGATGTTCTTATACTGGTTGGGATCCAATGTGGATCTTACGTCCAATCTCCTTGGGTTGTAAGAGTGTTCTCTTCTTGCCTTTTGAATCTTTCAAAAATAGTACAAGTTTAGAGTATAGTTCCTATGTCTACAGCCAATCTTTTTCTTTTTCTTTTTTGATAGATAGCCTAACCAAAAATGTTTTTCTCTCCTCTCTTTTTTGATTACACAGTAGAACTAAGTAGTACAATGCTTGTTAAAAGTAGAGTAGAGAATTTGTGAAGTTTCATACTCAATGTATATTTAAGTCATTGGCTTTCTTCGACCTTTTATAGATAGCAGTCAAGGCTTGAATATTCCTTTGTAAAGAGATGATAACCCAAGTGAATTGATCCTTGGAAAGAGATAACTAAGAATCCTTCTTTCCAAGAATAAGGAAAATGCCAATCTTCAGCTTCCTTTTTGCAATCTTCAGCTTTCCATGGATCTTCAGTTTCCTGTTCACAATCTTCAACTTTCCTTTGAGTGACATGGATCTCTGATTTTACTCCTTGATGATTGGATATTTCTTTATTAAAATTAGATTAAGGCCAGTTGTGTTTATAGCCGTTACTGATCCATTGATTGATCTTGTAGTCGATTAGGTTTTCTAAAATATAGTCCAAATTGCCACATCTGTAGGATATTTGATTTCGCTGATTTTGCCTATGTTTGATTCCTACGCTTGATTCTATCTTTTTGATATTCTGCAAGTATTTGATTCTTTCCTTATTGATATCCTGCAAAGGTCAATAGTTGGTCATCATTAAAACAATTCTTGCACTAACACCACAAACTTTAACTGTGGTAAAGGCACCCAAGGACCCAATATAATCACCTAGTAAGGACTTTAAATTGAACAAAGGGAAAGGTGTGCTCAGACTAATAATAGAACCTCCCAGTCAGGACTTTAAACTGATCAAAGGGGTAGGTCTTGCTCCCAAATACACACACAAATATATGTGGTTGCACAAATAATATAGTGGCTCTATAAGAGTTGGATTATCAAACCCAAAGGAATTACAATTAATTTATATCTAATTCAACAAAACCCACAAACTAAAGAAAATTTATCTTGAGTATTTGACTTTGGTATTTATATAACTACTATTGCAAGTATTTAAGAATCAAAAGTAACTAACAATGGTCTACTTTAATTTCGATGTGTTCACAATAATTGGGACAATTCCATGGTTGTAACTTCACTAAGAATTCATGTTTCACCTACCTTTCGTGGATTTGAGATGGTTATCAAATTACTGATTTACAAGGTTAATATTATGATCATGATCTCTCAACCTCTAATCACCGACCCTAGTTGATAATCGACTAAGAGCATCCGCCACCATATTTGCTTTACCAGGGTGATAGAGAACACTCATATCATAGTCCTTTAGTTACTCAAGCGACCTTATTTGGCTAAGATTTAGATCCTTCTGATTAAACACATATTTCAAACTTTTGTGGTCGGTAAAGACGATGACATGAACACGATATAAGTAATGCCTCCAAATTTTCAAAGCAAACACAACCGCCGCAAGTTCTAAATCATGGGTAGGATAGTTATTTTCGTGCACCTTAAGTTGTCGTGATGCATAGGTAATGGCTTTCCCATTTTGCATAAGGACACATCCTAACCCAATTCTTAAAGAATCATAATAAACAACAAACCTATTGGTTCCTTCCGGTAAAGTCAACACCGGAGCGAAAATAAGTCTATCTTTCAATTCCTGAAATTCCTTTCACAAACTTCTGACCATAAGAATTATGCTTTCTTTTGGGTAAATTCATGGAGAGGCAATCGAAGAAAACCCTTCCACAAACTGGGGATAGAGGTCTAGGCCAACTCTTAACCACATCCGTCTTCTTTGGATCTACCTCGATACCCTTTCCGGAAACAATGTGACCAAGAAAAGCCACAGACCTTAACCAAAACTCACATTTACTAAACTTTGCAAAAAGTTTTTGGTCCTTGAGGACATGTAACACAATTCACAAATGATCAGTATGCTCGTCTTCGCTACTCGAATAGATCAATATATCATCAATGAACACAATCACAAACATATCAAGATATTGTCTAAACACCCTATCCATCAAATCCATAAATCCAGCCGGAGAATTATTCAAACCAAATGACGTCACTAAAACTTATAATGACCATATCGAGTTCGAAAAGCCATTTTCGGAATATAATCCTCCTTCACCCTCAATTGGTGATAACCCGACCAGAGATCAATCTTTGAGAAGTAACTTGATCCCTGTAGTTGGTCAAACAAATCATCTATCCTTGGGAGAGGATATTTGTTCTTAATGGTAACCTTGTTCAGTTTTCGGTAGTCAATACACATACAAAGTGAACCATCTTTCTTTCTAACAAACAAAACTGGAGCACCACACAGAGAGATACTCAGTTGGATGAAACCCTTATCCAACAAATCTTTCAATTGCTCCTTTAATTCCTTAAGTCCGGCTGGAGCCATTCGGTAAGGAGGAATAGTGATAGGTTGTGTATGTGGGAGAAGGTCAATACCGAAGTCTATTTCTCTTTCGGGAGGAATACCAAGTAGATCATCTAGAAACACTTTAAACTCATTTACAATGGGGACCGACTCAAGAGTAGGGGTTTCAGAATTCGTATCCCTCACCCTAACTAGTTGGTATATGCAACCCTTAGAAATCATATTTCTAGCTTTAAGACGAGAAACAAACCAACAATCTAGCATAGAATTCCCCCCTGCCACTCTCGGATAGGCTCATTTGGAAACTGAAACTTAAACACTCGGGTTCTACAATCAATAGAGGAATAACAATAATGAAACCAATACATAAAAAGAATGACATCAAATATACCATATCCAGCTATACAAGATCAACATGCGTGATTCTATGGGGTAAGGAAATGAGACAATTTCTATAGATTTTCTTAGCCACAATAGATTCACCGATAGGAGTGGAGACATAAAACAGGTCTAACAACACATTCAGAAAAATATCAAACCTCATAGCCACCTATGGCATCACAAAAGAGAAGGTAGCACCGGGATCAAGCAAAGAATAAACATCAATATGGAAGACTTTTAACATACCGGTAACCACATCGGGAGAACCCTCTTACTCGCGATGAGTCTGAAGTGCATATAATCTATTTTGCTTCTGACTCCCACTAGAACCGGACGAGGGATTAGGTTGAGCCCGTTGACAATTATCTCCTTCATTCTTAGCAACTAAGAGAAAATACCTTATCTTGTGATCTGTCTAACCACAACAAAACCATGCATTAGAACCGGCTAGAGATATACCCTCATGCTACTTTCCACACTTAGCACAAGTAGGCAATGAAGATTCACTACCATTTCCTCCTTGAGGCCAAGGGTTAGACACCCTATCTTTGTTGAACTTAGGAGGATCATTGGAATGTGAAAAGTCACCATCACTTGTGAGCATGAACTATAAGATGAGAAATGTCTATTTAATTGATAAGCATGGTGGTATGACATTCCTTAATTACCATTTAAGACACACCAGAAACAAACTTACTCATCATTGCCCTAGGATTGACAACCATAGTAGGAGCATACCGAGACAATTGTGTGAACTTCAAAGCATATTACGTCACACTCATGTTTCCTTGACGAAGGTTGATGAATTCAAGTACTTTTGCATGCCTCATCTCAAGGGGAAAGAACCTATCATGGAAAGCAACCTTAAACTTTTTCCAATAGAGAGGACCCACATCATCCACCCTTCCTTCCTTTCATTGGTTGAACCAAACTTGAGCAACAACATTAAGTTTGTAAGTGTCCAATTCCGCCTTTTCCACTGGCGTCATTCCCATGATCATCAACACCTTATACATTTTATCAATAAACTCTTGAAGATCTTCCTTAACCTTGGAACTATGAAACTCCAGGGGATTCATTCTAGTGAAGTCTCTCACCCTAGTTGATGTCATACCCACATTTGGGTTCACGGGGACCACAACCTCCCTATTGGCTTGAGTTGTCATGGCTTGAGACAACACTTGATAAGCAGCCCTAAACTCTGAATTAGTCACTTGCTCAGCCAAAAGATTGACCGGAACTTGAGGAGCTTGAGGAAGAGCTTCTTGTTCCACATTCTCGTTCACATTCCTCCTAATGTATGCTCTTCGAGGGGCCATATACTGAAAAACATCAGATAAGGATTAGGATAAAGGACATATAAAGTTACACTTTATCTTATGGCTTAGAGTAATGAAAGAAGTGGAGTTTCCTAAACATGTTATAGCTTATCATTCATAAATGTAGCACACTTCACACTCATGAACAAGACTCTACTCGACGTGGCTTATGAGACTTCCTAGGACCTTTCTAAACCTTGTGCTCTAAATACCAAGTTCGTCATAACCCAATGTATACCCTAGGCGTACATGGCGTAAAAGACCCTGAGAGGCCTTACACTAGCCACTTGGCATTCATAAACAATATAATAGAAAATAAAGAGTTTTTTTTAAAAGACAATTCATATTATAAAGAATTTTGTAAAAATGAAGCGGAAGTCTACATAGTCCCAAAGCCATCTATTACATCAAGAGTGATCGGAACATTACCTTGGCATCACATACAACATCTGAAAAGTAAAGATGAAAAGCAATAAAAGGTATGGTCCTCGAAACATAAGGACTCACCACTACTCAAGACTACCAAAGTGATCTCTAGCCACGAGGATGTGGAATCAGGGCGTCGGGCCCTACATTTTTAGAAGAAGGTAGCAATAGTATATGTTAGTACAGTAATGTACCAATAATGATAGTAATGTATAAAACTAACCAAATCATGCTAAAGGACATTTTCATGACATGCAAAGATTAAGTGAAAACATAGACATAATACATAAACATGACTCTTGACTTGACTTCAATGGACAACTATGCCCTCCAACTTTGCGTGCAGTCAAGTAAGCACTTAAACATGTATAAAATTAAACAACTAGAAACACGTGTCCTACATGGCATAATACACATAGGATGCCAGTAGGATATAAAATTGTCATGTAGGGTGCCATGTAGGATAAATGTGTCTATTTGTTCAATTTTATTCAAGTGTAAGCGCCTACTTGTGCACACCTAAAGTTAAAGGTCATAGTTGCCTGCTGACGCCAAGTTAAGGGTCATGCTTATCTATTATGCCTAAAACATAAGATAAGAGATTTTGAAGTATAATCATAATCATGGTCAATGCAAGTAAAATCATCTTTGAACACATGTGCGATACTTTTAGAAGTAACCTTAGTTCATCATTATTGTTGTGGGAAATTTGTCATAACCGACATAGAGACCATGTGAAATAAACATGGAATCCGATGTCTACCTCACAACAAAAAGAGGTGTCCTCACTTGCCAAGGTGAGAACCATAAACTTCTAGCTTAAGTGGATCAACTAGCTAGTGTCTATATAAGACAACCTATGATGGTACAATTTATGCGACACGGGTAATAACCACTTGTCCACTCGGTACTAAGCATAATTCCCACGGAATAATTATTAATCATATTCATCTTATCTTAAAGGGACATAGGTAATTGCTTCTTATCTTTTACTATGGGGACATGGGTAATCACCTCTTGTCTTACCATTAGAATAGCTTCGAAAACTTGATTCATAGTTTATTTAAGAAAGACTTTCAACTCTAAGAATCCTTTATGTGAGAAAATCTTTCACATTCATGTATTGAGTATTATGTGAGAAATCCTTTCACAACAATCAACAACAACAACATTTATACTTTACTTTCAAAGCAACTTATATCATATTTCATCAATTTCATAAGAACACGCATATCTTCATAAAATCCTCTTTCATAGTTCAAAACCCACTTCCAATCATCATAATCAAGAAAACATGGGCTAAGCACGAGTTTATGGGAATTCATATTAAGAACATGGAATTATCTCAATTATATCAACATTGAAAGGAACCCATGACAATTGAGTAAAACCCTAACTTCAATTTAACATTTCTAACTTGTAAATTGGAGAATTTAGGAACCCTTTGGAGGAAAGAGTTCCATAGGTGAAAACTATCATACCTTGATGCCAAAAGCTTGAAATCAATGGAGGAGTAGTAAACTTGATCTTGAAACCCTAGCTTCCTTCTTCTTCCTTAGAGAGAGAAATATTTGAGAGGATGACTTGATCTTCTTTTGAGAATTTGAGAGAATGAATTGAATTGAGTGATTTTGGGGGTAAGAATCCTTAATTAGGGCTTTTGGTAGAAGGTAAAACGACGTAGTATTAAATTTAAAAAATTGGGAAAAAACCCTAACTTAATATTGCCGAATAGGCTTACTGGAAGGCCTAGTTGGGTCGTCTAGAGCACCATGACCCGTCTAAGGGGTCATGAAGAAACTTTGCCTGATAGGGATTAACTATTTCAGGCATAACGTTTTACTCCAAGCTTGGAATTAGGAAAACTTAGTGGCATTGGATAGATGACTCAACGATGTTTAATTTGATAAGTCATGGGCCACCTATGTCATTTTGTGCTAAAACATATGATCGTTTGAAGTTGACCCTAAAATTTTAAGTCCTATAAAACACCTTCACGGACGACTTCATGGTTCATGTGAGGCTTCACGGACCGTTTAGACGTCCTTGGTACTTGCCTAGTTACTAGGGGATAAGCCCCTTTTGAGTGGGCAACTTGCCGAGCCGTTGGACAGCCCGTCAACCTCACCACTGGCCATTTAGACGTCCTTGAGAGGGACACCCATCTGGGCAGGTTCTGGGAACTCCTCATGAGCACCCAAACGGACTGTGGTCCCCGGCAAGTCCCGTCTGGGCTCCGTGGAGGGTTCCATGATCCACTTTTGGGTGCTTGACATGCCCGTTTGAATCTTTTCTAGCTTTTCTCTAATATGAGGTTTTATAGTCTCGAAGGCAAAATACAAGCTAATATATGTACAAAAGGAGATATGCTGATCCGAGATGCCAAGTGCTCACCCTCGTCTCTGTTATCCCCAAGCTACGAAAGATGGCACGAACGATCACTGCTGGTAGTTGTACTAGGACCTGCATCACGAAAGATGCAGATTGTAGCATAAGTAGCAAAAAATGGTACTCAGTAGGCATCATAGATCGACCAAAAAGGAAAGGTAAAAACAATCCGAAAAGATAGAATCTAAACACCAATAGAGGTCGAAGTAATATGAAAAGAAGGAAAATGAGCATACCAAAAATAACTCTAAGTACAGCTAAACTAAACCTAATTGGAGCCCCATAAGCCAAAAGGTACACTTGCGCGTGAGTTTAAATAAAACCCGAACGAACCCCTATATCCCCGACAGGTACACAGATTAACTAAGTCTACAAGACAGAAGAGTAATCCAGATCTAAATCCAAGAACTAGTCAACTCCCTGCCCAGCTAGCAAGAGCGACAATCAACATAACCAGTCCACTCCCAACCCATCTAGAAAGAGTGACAATCAACTAAACCATTCAATTCCCAACCCATCTAAAAATAATGACTATCAACCCAGGCCGCCCAACAATCCACTCCCAAGAGAGTCAACCACCGAGCTAGCAAGAGTTCCTCAGGGCATGTCAACTCTGTAGAGGATCTCAGATATCCAAGCCACCCAGCCAGTTATCCCACTTATAGGGGAATCAGCCAACCAACTAGCATGAGTGCCCAGGGGACGTATCAACTTTGAAGAGGATATCAATTAGGCTCCAAGATACTGTAGATCGATGTCCACTCCTGACAATATCACAAAAGGCTCCATTCCAGAAGTACTCCAATCCCGAGAAAGCACAAAATCTCCAGTAACGCATCAGAGGTGCAGAAATAGGGAGAAGACACTAAAAGGCTAACAATCAGCTCAAAAGTCTAATCTAAGGCTCATACTATCAGACCCAAGTATGCTATTCCGGTTTACAAGGACCTAGTCCATCCTAAACGACGTCAGAGACATACCATAGTCATAAGGTGCATAGGTCTAAGGCAACACTAGTCCATCCTAGACTAAGGCCATAACATGCTCCAAAAACAAGTAATCTAACAAATAAATCATGAAGCATTTTGTAACACACACACATCCCTCTCTCAGCGTGGTACTACTCTCGAAACAGTAGTGATCAACCCTAAATCATGGTGTTTAACAATAAATAAATAGGAACAACTAGGTATCCACTCCCAATTCACACTCATCATCATGAATTCACACATTCATAATCAATCTAATAATAATGGAAGTCATAGCCTGTCAGTAAACCGACCGTGTGCGCTCTAACTCATAAGGCCAAAGCTTTTCCCTTCACAACAACTTTTAAACACTGCCACACTATCAATAATAGGATTATAATGTCAATACGGTTGTTTAGACACAAAAATCACCCAAAATAGAAACGGACAAGTTTTTAAAGTCTAATGGGAATCACGGGATCCATGTCGGAAATTCTGGAATTCACTCCGCCAAAAGGTCCTAATCTATCTGTTTAACTTCTATCCCAAAATAGAAAACAATTTTAGGCTAAAAAATCAGATAACACAACAACACAACAAAAACTCAATTCAAAAAGACGGGGCAACATATTCTATTCTAATTTTACCTCGAGTAAAGTGCCACCGACACAATCCAATTACCTTGTTACACAGTCCTGGAAATAATGATCACGTAGCACTTCAAATCACAGTTAAAATAAAGAAGATATCATGAAAATACTACGTGATCCAAGGTTGTCTTCGCGACTAGCCTTAAATAGGCCTGACGGTCGACCGACGCGAACGTGCATAGCAGTGCGCCGTTCATGAATGAAACACCCGCGCGCGAAGGTGCGTCCCAGCATGCCGCTCACGAATATAGCACCTACGCGCGAACGCACCTGCTGTGGTACCTCCCGTTCACGAATGCGGTCGATCAGGGTGAACGCGATCGTGCCTTAGATAACAACAAAAGGGAAAACGCCTCAAAACTTCAATGGGGTGCCTGGGACTCGTTCAGAAACTCGTGCAAGCCAACAAAATTCTCTACCCCATCAGAAACGACATTCCAGACCTAAAAGAACTATCAAAATTCCCATCTGAGGTCATTTCAATGAAAAATGGTCCCACACCAAATTTCCATAATAAGCCAAATTCCACAAAGGGCCTCAAAATTAGATGGAAGCCTTGAAACCTAAATAAAGGGTTGTTCTAGACCAAACTCAACATTCCAGAGCTTACGGTGCATATAAAATTTTCATCTGAGCTTGTTTACTTATATTGTTGACTAAAGTCAAACTTAGGCTTCAATTTGAAAGTTAAAATGCTTAACCACATAGACTTACACGAAAAGCCTTAGGAGTCGTGCCAACTATGCTACTAGCCTAAAATGACCCTTCTAGAGCTGATTGAATCGTCAAAATTGAACTCTGAGCTCATCTTCTTGAACTCATGATAAAAAATGACCGCTCAAGGTTCAAAAGTTCTCAAAACACTAAAACTCGCATAAAAACCAAAGAAATGACCAGGTGACCAAATTTTCCATCCCAACAAGTCATAATGACTTGGGGTCTCTACAAGAAGGCTTTAAAAGACAAAAATCACTTGAAGATCATTACAACATTTGTCATGACCCAACTTCCCCAATCATGATGACACCTATTAAACCACCAATAGGTAAGTTGACCCGTACTTAGAACGACAAGTAGTGAGTACAAGGGTAGAACAAAGAAAAGATCATACTAACAAAAAAAAAAGACAGAAATGAAGGCAAACCCAAAACTATTTACAATAGATACCCTCCGAGAACCTGAAAATAACGAGTACAAAGTTCTTTAACAAGAATAAATACAACACCCAAAAGTGGACCACAAAAAGTCATCTCAAAGGCAAAATACAAGCTAACATATGTACAAAAGTAGAAAGGCTAATCTAGGACTCCAAGTGCTCACGCTCCTCTCCGATATCCCCAAGTTGCAAAAAATGGCACGAACGATCACAATTGGAAGCTGGTACTAGGACCTGCATCACAAAAAGATGCGGAGTGTAGCATAAGTACCAAAACAAGGTACTCAGTAGGCATCATAGGCTAACCGAGCAAGAAAAGTAAAGACAATTAGAAAAGATAGAATCTAGACACCAACAAAGTTAAAGCAGATATGGAACAAAGGCACATGAGCATACCAAAAGTAAATCTAAATTAAACCTAACTGGACCCTAATAAGCCCAGAAGATACACTAGTGCGCAAGTTTAAATAAAACCCAAACGGACTGCCATAAGCACGACTGGTACACAAAATAAGTAAGTTTACAAGAGAGAAGAGTAATCCAGATCTGAATCTAAGAACAACTCAACTCCCAGCCCAGCTAGCAAGAGTGGCAATCAACTCAATTAGTCAACTCCTTGCCTAGTTAGCAAGAGTGACGATCAACTCAACCAGTCAACTCCCAGCCCGGCTAGCAAGAGTGTCTATCAACCCAGGTCACCCAGCCATATAACCCACTTCCAAAGCTGTCAACCGCCCAACTAGCAAGAGTGCCTCGGGGGCGTGTCAACTCTATAGAGGATCTAAATATCCAGACCACCCAGCCAACCCATTCCCAAGGGCGTCAGCCACCTAACTAGAAAGAGTTCCCAAGGGTGTATCGACTTCGAAGAAGATCTCAAGTAGGTTCCAAGCCACCGTGGATTGATGTCCTCTCCCGAAGATATCTCAACAAAGCTCTAAGCCTGGAGTACTCTGATCCCAAGAAAGCACACAAATCTGGTAATGGATCGAAACCATATAATTTGGAAGAGGGACTGTAAGCTAACAAGCAACGCAAATGCCTAAGCAGAGTCTTATACTATCAGACCCAAGTCTGCTATTCTGGTCTACAAAGACCTACTCCATATAAAACGACATCAGAGACATATCATAGTCACAAGGTGCATAGGTCTAAGGCAACACAAGTGTATCCTAGACTAAGGCCAAAACATGCTCCAAAAACAAGTAACCAATCAAGTAAATCACATAGCATGCTATAACACACATACATCCCTCTATCAGTGTGGTACTACCCTTTGAAATAGAATTAATCAACCCTAGATCATGGCTTCTAGTAATAAAATAAGAAATTACTAGATACTCACACCCAATTCAAAATCATCATCATGAATTTACACATTTATTCTTAATCTAGATAGAAAGGAAGTCGTAGCCTACTTGTGGGCCGTCCGCACGCACACTCCTAATCACAAGGCCAATGTTTTTCCCTTCCGAACGTCCTATGCATGTTACCACACTATAAAAAATAGGATCACAATGTCAATACGGTTGTTTACACACCAAAATCATTCAAAATAGAGACATACCAATATTTAGAGTCAAATGGGAATTGCGGGATCCATACCAGAAGTTCTGGAATGGACTCTTCAAAAAGATCATAATCTTTGCCTTGAACTCCCAAAATAGAACATAATATGAGGCTCAAATATCAGCTAACACAACAAAAACACAATTGAAAAAGTCAGGGATGCAGCTTTTGCACTACTTTTAACTCAAACAAAGTGCCACTGACAAAATCCAATCTCCCACCACATATCCCAAACAACAAAGAGCAGGTGGCAGTTCGAATCACCAAAATTGGAGTTAAAATGAGGGAAAAACCAAGAAAGTACTAACTGAGCCAAGCCTGTCTTCCCGACCAACCTTAAAGGCCCGACGGACGACGGACGCCAATGCGAAGCGACCCTGCGTGCCAACACGCTATCTATGAATACGGCATTTGCGTGTGAATGCAGTCTTGCATCAGTCTATGGACTACTTTCATGATGAGGTAATTTTTCGACGATTTCTACCAGTAAAGATTGCCTCCGTGCGTAGAAACGTGATCTTTACACGTGGTAATCATTTTCCCCTTCTATTAGCTGCGTTTGGAGAAAGATTTTGAAGATATATATTTGTAGTTATTGGAGTTTCTTCAAGGTTTACAATTGGTTAACTAAGGTTATCATCTCGGGACTCTTTTATGATTGTTTTTATGAAGTTCTACGGACATTTCGTCAAGTTGAGGCCATTTGGCAAATCTGCCGATTTAAGAACAATTATGAACTGTTTATAGGTGTGTACCAGCTGTGTATATATAGTGTTTGCGAAGTTTAGGACGTAAGGAACAACTTTCGTGAAGAAGCTACGGCCATTCGAGCGTTCATTGAAAAGGTATGTTAAGGCGAAGCTACGTCCCTCATTTTAGCACCAATCCTGGGAAATTCCTAAAATGCCAAATGTGATATTTTGCTATTCTCTTGCTAGAAAGACCTTCAGTGAAAGGTATTGGGATCACAACTGAATTATTTTCATGATTATGTTATTTTGATATTTCACTCGTTCGGATAAATAGAGTGTTCGACATCTACACGTCATTTTATCAGTTTCCTTGATTATATGTCCGCACGTATGAATTCTTATTCTTCCTTGGGTGATGAGAATTAAAATGTCACGCGAGACCCTTGCTACTTGTGACCAGCCCTCTTTCTCCACTAAGGTTATTATTAAAGAAAAACTTTAAAAGTAGCTCACGACCTTCAAAACTCTCAAATATAATTTAAATGTAAACTATTAGAACACTTGGTTTTTGAAATATTTCTTTTATAAAATATCTGGGAACCAAGTTAGGAACTAAGTAAGTCACCTTAAACTTGTTATGAATATCAACAAGGTTAGGTTATCCTTATAAATTCGAGTTAACTTTTCAAGCTTATTTGGAAGAACATATCAAATTCCATAAGATTGTTATATGTTATACGAAAGTGATTATGGGGTTATGAGAACAAAACTACAAATGGGCCAAGATTGGCAACATGACAACAGTAACTCATAGGTGTTATAAATCCATGACATGACATGACATGCTATGCATTCTACTCCCAAGGTATAATCGGAAGGTATGGGGCCTATTGCCTATATTTATACGTATGAGACACAGATGGCCACAAGTTGTCGAATATGATGCCGGTTCCCTACCGGAAAGCACCACCATTGCTAGCATTTGGTGGGGTATGTCATTGTCACGACCCAAGCCTAGGGCCTAGACGTGACCGGCGAATGGGGAACCCGAAGGAACCCCAAACAAACCTCATAGCGTATCTTACACATCATTGGTCGCGGAAGCAATTAAAATGACCATAAGCGATAAGCATAATCAAGGGGGAAATCGGGACTAAGGGAGCAAGAAAAAAAAAGAAATGATACTTAAATACCATAGATGAGTCAAGCTCAAGCATAATACACAACTTGTCCAACACCACCTCTAAACATGAGTACTTAGCGGGGGCCAAGACAAACTACCGGGCTCACCCTCATAGTCAAAACATAACTAAAAAG
>NW_006239090.1:492721-494097 GCF_000226075.1 Solanum tuberosum | reverse complement strand
TGCATTTGCATCTATATATATATATATTTATATGTATTCACGACATACGATTATACGAGCATACCATGCATATTTAAGTAGTAGGGGTCTAAAGGTCAGCCATGGAGATTATTTGGGTTTCAGTTCAGGTGGTATCTCTATTACCCTTTTACGGTAAATGTTTACGATTTTACTTTTTGCTTTACATACCAGTACATTTTTATTCGTACTGACGTCCCTTTGCTTGGGGACGCTGCTTTTTGTTTTCTGTGAGCAGGTACATGCAGGGACTCTAATCGACCCACCCGCTCTGATTCAGGTTCAGCTGTGAGTTGGTAAGCTCCATCTTATCCTGGGGCTATCAGAGGATGTTTACTTTTGTTGTAAAGTTTGGGTATAGTCGGGGACTTGTCCCCACAGTGCTTATGTCACTCATAGAGGCTATTGTGGACTACAATATTCTGGGTTTTTTTTTGTATGTTTCAACTTCCAGCCAATAGTCTTGGCATGCATATATAGGTGTGTGTGTAAGTAGGTATGTTTTCGGTTGTGGCCTCGTCGGCTAGATAGTACATCTTTATCTATTTTTATGGTTTGTCTACCATTGTTTGTATGGTTATTCGCTTCCAGGTCATGACCTCTAGGTCCAGGCTTCACTTTTTAGAGGTTGTGCTGCCCAATATTTTTGCCTCACAAGTTTGGTTTAGTTAGTATGTTTCAATGGGTAACTCGATGTTTTAGGGTATCGAGTGCTAGTTACGCCCTTATTTCGGGGCGTGACAAACTTGGTATCAGAGCAGGTCGTATCCCAGGGAGGTCCACAAGCCATGTCTAGTAGAGTCTTGTTTATGGGTGTGTTGTGCACCACACTTATAATCAAGAGCCTATAGGGCATTTAGGAATGGTTACATTTCATTAAACTGATAGATCGTGCTATAGTGCAAAAGTATAAGAACATTTGAAATCTAAGTCGTGCTTTATGTTTCTTATCTAACAAGCTACACTCGCTTTGGATATGGCAGATCGAGAGATAGGTATGAATCCCAGGGAAGGTACTAGTCGTTCCCCACCGGGTCAAAGAGGTAGATTTCCCTTGGAGGCACATGGTGGATCTCCAGTACCCCTAGTACCAGCCTCCTCGGCACCTACTGAAGCCCGAGGAGATGAAGTACCCCCAATCTCACCATTTACATTGGTACCTGAGGAAGCTACGGACACAGGACCTCCAGTACCTATTGTTTCTCCAGCAGAGATCTCTGGGGAGCAGGGGATGAGAGAGGCAGTTCAGTTGTTGACTAGGATAGTTTCTATTCATGAGCGACAACTGGAGTCAGGAGTAGATATTCAGAGAGATCGGTTGGAAAGTTCAAAGGTACGAGAGTTTCTTCATTTGGCCC